>NC_073302.1:273332297-273582297 GCF_027595985.1 Sorex araneus | reverse complement strand
TTGCACGCATTCCTTTTATTTGAAAAGAAAAAAAATACCATTCTATTTTTCCAAAGACTGAGTGATTTCTTACTCATCTATGTTTACATGTATTGCACATAATATCAGTTTGATAGATTAGTATTATGACTCTAAACTGGATTTCAAATTCACTAGAAGTAATTTTTAGTGGTTTAAAAGGAGTAATAGAACAATACAGATAGAAAAGAGAAAGATTAGATTTAGTGTGGGTTAAATAACTATATGATGCTCTCCTCCCTCCCTAACTCAAATGTATTCTGAAAAAAGAACATACAATAATTTCAACATTCTATATTCTGGAGATCTGTCTATTCTCTATAAAGAGGCAAGGCCCTTTTCAATTACAAGGCTTATGAGTTATTTTTGTAGTGTCTTAATAATATTTCTTTAGAAATCAATACATACATCTTTGAGTCATTTCATTAAGCCTTAAGGGACTCTTGATATCTTAGTTGTGACTTCTAGTACACATTATGGAGTATGATATCAATATCCCTTTAAAAAATAATGCACTAATTCTTTTTTTCCTGTCCTTCTCACCTTTGAACAAAACTACCGTCAACATAAAGTAATCCATTATTTATTGTTATGTTTGAAATGAAGCCATGGTAGCAGGGAGGAGCAATGTGATTAGCCAAATTTGGTAGTTTTCAGCATTTATTACAATCCTGAAATTTTCCCTGCTGGGAATTGAGATTATCTATCCGAGCCACTTCCATATTAAAGACAAATATAGTGGTATTTAATAGGTAGCACTGTATTTTAAGATGGTTGTGTATTTAGCCTCAATAAACCTATTAAAGATGTAAATTTTAATAGTTTATTTGAGATTTTAAATAATCTAATTACAAAACAACATTTCTCTACTATAAATTATAGGGCAACTATTTAATGGACTTATTATTATTTTTTTTTTTTGCTTTTTGGGTCACACCTGGGAATGCAGAGGGGTTACTCCTGGCTCTGCACTCAGGAATCACCCCTGGCAGTGCTCAGAGGACCATATGAGATGCTGGGAATCGAACCTAGGTTGGCTGCATGCAAGGCAAACACCCTACCTGCTGTACTATTGCTCCAGCCACTTTATGGACTTTTATACATAAAGCTTGTATAAAAATGAACTTCAGTTCTTTAAGAACCTGATTATTGCTTTATTGATACCAAAGACACTATCTTTTTTGTTATTTTTCTCAGTGAAATTTATTCACACTAATTAAAATACAGTTTATTTCTTTGTAGTAAGTTTTCAACATATTTTTATGATTTTAGGTTTATAAGTAATAGTTTTAGCATTATGAAATTGTTAATATGAAATCATCCAGGGTTACAGGAAAGAGGTTTATTATTTTTGCATCTATAATAAAGTAGAATGACCAACTGTTCAACATTTTGAATGTGATTAAGTGTATAGTAGAATGGTAACACAATAATAATAATTTAATTTTTTAAATATTCAAGCTATTTTCTTTTTTGTTTGTTTTTGGGTCACACCCAGTGGTACTCAGGGATTACTTGGTGGTTCTGCACTCAGGGCTCACTCCTGGCACTGCTCAGGGGACCATGTGTAGTGCCAGGAATTGAATACAGGTGGGCTACATGCAAGGCAAGTGCCCTACCCACTGTACTATTGCTCTGCCCCCTCCGAGCAATTTCTAGATAAGTTTTTATGGTGGGTGCTGAGTGAAGGCATCACAAAAGTGATAGACTTATGATTTTTACCATGTTCCCTCTATCACTGTCATCCCGTTGCTCATCGATTTGCTCGAGTGGGCACCAGTAACATCTCCATTGTGAGACTTGCTGTTACTGCATTTTGTATATTAAATACGCCACGGGGAGTTTGCCAGGCTCTGCCATGCGGGTGGGAAACTCTTGGTAGCTTGCCGGGCTTTCTGAGGGGGGCAGAGAAATATAAAATATAAATTTATTAATCATATACCTTCCTTTTTCATGCCATTCTATAAACTATGTTGTGTATGGGACTCTGTGCCAGGCTGTTTTCACTCGGGCACCCCAGAGGGGAGCAGGTGAGAACCCTCCCTGCCCCAAGGGACCCAGCCCCAGCAGCCGACCTCCACTGCCCAACCGCCACCATGCTGTGGACGCTCTAGCTGAGCCTCACGCATAATTGAAGTCCCAGGGAACCCAGATAATGTGGAACTCTGTGACCTTGTACTCTGGACTAAACAGGACCCGGAAGCAGAGATCCTCTGCCTGCTATCCCCCAGTCTCTGGTGAACCAGGGATCACACCCATAAGCCACATCCTGCCACACCCGCCCAGCACCAGATAATCTCCTCATCAGCCACCCTCCAGATCTCAATGGCTGCTCCTCCCAGATGGAAGTATAAAATGAGGCCCCATGGCCATGCCACCAGACTCTATGCCAGGCTGTTTTCACTCGGGGCACCCCAGAGGGGAGCAGGTGAGAGCCCTCTCTGCCCCTAGGACCCCAGGCAGCTGACCTCCATTGCCCAACCGCTACCAAGCTCCAGGTTGCTTTCTGGACTGCGGGACACAGTATAAGACACTTCCTCACAGGCAGAGCCTGGCAAGCTCCCCATGACGGGTTCGATATGCCAAAAACAGTAATGATAGGTCTCATTCGTCTGACCCTGAAAGAGCCTCCAATCGTTGGGAATAAGTAAGGAGAAGCTGCTAAAATCTCAGGGCTGGGAGGAATAGAGACGTTACTGGTGCCTGCTCAAGTAAATCGAAGAACAATGAGATGACAGTGACAGTGATAGGTTATAAAGATATTTTAGATCAATGGAGATTAAATAAAACTTTTAATTTTAATTATTTTTGTTAAAATTTATATATTTACTAAATAATAAAAATTATACATGTGACTTATATCGTATTTCTTTGGAACACTATTTTGTGATATATTAAGCTGGCATTAACAGTTTTTATGACCAATATTTTTCTGTGACCTCATATTTTTGCTTTTTAACTATTGGCAAAACCCATTTGTAACAAAACTGAAGTTGGTGAATCTTTAATTCTCTAATTTTAGCCATTTTCATTTTGTTTTTTAAAGTTTCAATGTAGTTTAACTAGCATGTTTACTGTCACTGTCACTGTCACTTTATCCTGTTGCTCATCAATTTGCTCAAGCGGGCACCAGTAACATCTCCATTGTGAGACTTATTGTCACTGTTTTTGGCATATGGAATATGCCACGGGTAGCTTGCCAGGCTCTGCCATTCAGGCGGGATACTCTCGGTAGCTTGACGGTTCTCTGAGAGGGGCGGAGGAATCAAACCCAGGTCGGTCGAGTGCGAGGGAAATGCCCTATCCGCTGAGCTATCACTCCAGCCGATTAAGTAGGATTTCTTTTTTCCTTTCCTTTCTTTTTTTTTTTTTATCATATCTTGAGTTTCTTTCGATGTGCAAAAAGCTTTCATTTGATGTAATTTAAATTAAGATTTTATTTTAATTGATGTAAATTTCGTTTATATTTGTTGTTTTTGTCTTTGCCACAGTGTCAGAAAGATGGTCATTTAAATGATGGTGATTCTTCTAATTCACAAACAAGGAATGTGTTTCCATTTCCTGTGTCTTTTCTTTTTAGAAGTAATTTATAATTTTTACTAAATAGTTCTTTCACCTTTATTAGATTTAACCTGAATTCTTGAGTGTTTTCAACATGATCATAAATGAGAGTTAATGGTTACTATGTTGATTTTTATGGTTTTGTTGTATAAAATTATTGGACCTGAACACAACTAAAGTACTGAAGACCTTCTAAACTTTTTAATTTTAATAATTGTGATTATTAATAACATGACACAGAAGGCTTCCAGTTCTCTATGGAGGATTGGGTTATGTGCTATTCAAGCTGTAGGAAGAATTCCCCTTTATTATTATTATTATTATTTTTTGCTTTTCGGGTCACACCCAGTGATGCACAGGGGTTACTCCTGGCTCTACACTCAGGAATTACTCCTGGAGCTGCTGGGGGGACCATATAGAATGCTGGGAATTGAACCCAGGTCGGCCTCGTGCAAGGCAAACGCCCTACCCGCTGTGCTATTGTTCCAGCCCCAAATTCCCACTTTATTAAGGCACTAAAGCACGCACACATCCAGTTTCATACTTGAAGGAAAATAAATTTGGTGACTTGTCAGCCTCTACCACAAATTGAGAATGGATTAAATAAAATAATCTTCCTTTTTGGGGAATAAACAAAGATACTATATTGTCTCTTGCCTTTTTCAGTTTGAAAGTTAGGATAGGACATAAGTGTAGAAAATTCCAAATGAATAGGTTTGAGACTAAACATTCTGTGAGAAATTTTTTGAATCAAATTATTCAGCAATTTGATTTAATGGCATATTTATTATACTGTCAATAATTTTAAAGTTGTAGCTATCAGTGCATTATTCTCCTATACTTAAGCATGACCATAAGCCTGTTGGACTTTATAATAATGCTTTGATGTCTGCCTTCAGTTATTTTATACCCACTCTCATTTAAACTTAATCATTTAAATGAGAGTGGGAATTTTCCAGTGACTCTTTAAGCATGGATCATTGAGAATGTCTCAAAACAACATATTTCTGTCTTTCACTTTGGGATCCTACCCTTTTGTTCCTGGTTTCTTGGAATGACAGAAAAACTGCTCCCTGTGAGAGAATATGAAACTTCCAAGCTGCCCTACCTTCCCTTAAAGCCTATTGCCAATGTCATAATATTCTAATCATTAATTGGATTCTTGGAGGTTAAGGCCTTGTCAGCAGAGGGTCCAGGTAAGTTTTGCCTGCGATGGGATGGAGCCACTATGTATTAAGAAATTCGAAGCAAAGACTGTCAGCTAAAGAATTGCATGTAAGCATAGAGCAAAAGAAAGCTCGCCATTTTCGAATAAATTTCAAGATACCACAAAATGTTTTGCTAGTAATATAATATTCAATGTTTTCATGAATAAAATATTGGTTTGTAATACATTTTAAAAAATGTGAATGTGATGACCAATTTAAAATTCATGCATCTATTTTTCCTCCAGAATGATCAGGGGCTTCTGATTAGGATGACAAAGATGGGTTATAAGGCATGTGCCACTCGTCAGAATTGCTGTCTATTAGGGGCCATGGTACCAGTGAAATTAGATTAAGGTTAAGGCAGGAATGTAAATTTTGTTAATAAGGTTTCTATATTTTAATGCGAAACCAAATACTCTGTGGGCCTATTGGTGGCTATCCTGTTTAATCTTACAAAAAGCTTTTCCAATATCAAGGGATCCAGATCAGGACTGACCTTTATTAGCTGAAAAAATGAAGAATTTTCTTCAATATTCATCCCTGAGTATTATAACTATGACTACATAATTTCTATGACTTTCAGAAAGAAAATCTATTCAATCTATGCATATAATTATGTCTAAACTCAAATAAGTATAATATGTATAATGTATGTTCTATATAAATATCTAATACTTAACTCACATTCATTCATCTTAAATGATACATAAAATGATTTTACTTGCGGTTAAAACAATCATGCTCAATTAATTAACCTGTGTCTTTCTGGGGCTGGAGCAATAGAACAGCAGATTGGGCATTTATCTCACATGCGACCAACCTGGGTTTGATCTTCAGCACGTCACATGATTCCCCAGCCCCTTCCAAAAATGATCCCTGAGTGCAGAACCAGGAGTAAGCACTAAGTACTACTGGGTATGACCCCAAAACAAACAAAAATCTTGTGTCTTTAGTGGTGGTAGGATCCCACCATTTAAAATGTTTTCAAAGGAAAACAAAATGAAGTTAAAAACACACTCACGCTCCTGGGGCATCTCTCTTTGATAAACAGTTTCACCAGAGGGAGGTTTGGCCATCTGCTTTTCTCATTGTTCATATCAAGAATTGCATTGCTCTTTCTAACTTTCCTATTTTCAGGAACTTCGTCTGGGTCCTTATATGATGTAGCTGAAATTTTAGTTGATGCTTATCTTTTTTCTTATGTGTGGTGTTTGCATCTCTCTTGAACAAGAATCCCATTGCTCATCGATTTGTTCAAGCGGGCACCTGTAACATCTCTCATTGAGAGACTTATTGTTACTGTTTTTGGCATATCCAATACGCACAGGTAGCTTGCCAGGCTCTGCCCAGCGGGCTCCATACTCTCAGTAGCTTGCCGGGCTCTCCGAGAGGGGTGGAGGAATCGAACACGGGTCGGCCTCCTGAAAGGCGAACGCCCAACCACTGTGCTATATCGCTCCAGCCCTCTTAAACAAGAATATAAATACTTTTTGTATTCATCCACATTGGCACATCACATTATACTCACATGCATGTAAATATGCACAGATAAAAATATGCAGAGATTTGTAAATTTGTTTGTAGGTACATAATAAAAGTGTCATGGAGGATGAAGAAACTTAGGTCAGTAGTATTGATATTGCGGAATGGAAAGAGCGTACATTCTAGAGTCAAGTCAACCATTTATGTGCTTTAATTATTTTCTTACTTACAAAGCACATATACTTAGATTTTTCCATCTTATTGTTTAGTCTATGATTATTATCAGCACAAAATATGGAATACTCTTTCATATGTTGAAAAAGTTCTGAATAAGGTAAATGACCCCCTTCCTAGGTAAAGGAGGTTTGATGATGCGAAGGTTTGGGTTTTTTTTTTTAACTTACTGCTACCTATGCAGTACTTAGTATACATTTGACAGTGACATTTATTAGCTCCTCAGAAAATATTTGTCAAATGAATGAACAGATAAATGGATGGATAATGCCTGGATCATAATACAAACTCAGACAATGTTGGCTATTATTATAATGAAACTGACATTTTTAAGTCTATTTGTTATAAATGCCAAGAAAATTCAGAACAAGTACACAAACAAAGGCTATATAAAAGCAAAGCATTATCTCATTGAAGTCTGGAAGACTTGTGCATACACATTTCAGTGGTTATCTGATTTAATGTGCTTGACATTTCTTTGAAATTTTGTAAGAATACATTCTGAATGAAATCTTGGAACTTGCCTTTTCATTTATTTCTCTATTATTATTTGAACATGTGTATAATTTCTAGCTATTTACCCACATTATGGGATATAAAATAATAAACACAAGTATATACAAATTTCTTCATTTAATGAAGAGACTATGTTGACATTTAAAGTACTATAATCAGATTGTATCAATCCCAGTATTTGTGTTTCAGTTGTATTTTTTACTTAGAGAGCAAATAGCAAATATCACCAAAGATTAATAGAAAGTGTAGGACCCTTCAATTAATTTTATTATCAATTGTAATAAATGTACTGTCCTAGTTGGGAATAATAGTGGTTTACATGTGGGGGTAGAGGATATAGGGGATCCTTTATCTTTCTATCACTCTTTGTAATTGAAATATAATCAATGTATAATGTCACAATAGCTTCAGTTCTGCAACATAATGATTCGATATATGTATATATCCTAAATGATCCCAATAAATTTCCCTCCTTAAATAATTTTTTCTTGTGATGAACACTCTTAAGATCTACTCCCTTAATAACTTGAAATATACAATATAGTATATTAACTATATGCTGTGCCTTACCTCCTTACTTTATTTTGTAACTTGATGGTTATATAATGTGACTGTTTTCTCAATTTTGATGGGAGGTGGGGTTGTTGCATCTAGTGGTATATAGGGTTTACTCCTGTGTTGGGCTGTGAATGTCTGGGAAATATCTATGCATTTTTATGCCTGTATTCCAGTAAGCTAACTAAAAAAAGACTATTATTGCTTTTCTCTAATGCTAGAATAATTGTTAAAGTACTTATAATATTCTATAGGCAATATTATACTAACTTTTCACTAATGTCATCACTCAGGATTAGCCTTGGCAGTTGTTACCAGTGATTTTGATAATAAAATTTTATTTTTATTATTTTATAAAATTTTATGTCTCGGGAGCTTATTATTACTCAATATAATCAAACTACCATTCAGACCCCTTCTCCAAAGCAAGACACAGGATAAAATTCTCTCAGTCTGTGGAGCACATGTGGTCTTTAGGAGGGAATTGGACGTCACCAGTTACATGACACTGGCCTCATTTACTTCTAATGCATTAAACTCATTCATAGGTTTGCTCCTAATTCCTTGAATAACCTTTTTTTTAACCTGGTTATGGTTAATGCATGGTCAAGTCACAAAGAAATTCTTCATTTTATAAAATTATGTGTTGAGTCACAATCCTTTCAATTTCTCAAAAGATGAGATAGTCTGATGAAAAATATTAACTCTGGAAAATTACTTTTACTGAGGTGCTGGGTACATAATGGTTCACAAATAGATGAGTAAATGATCTAAATAAATTATTTTAGAAGAATTTTGATTACTTGCTGAGGTAGTACATTAGCACTGTTTAACAGTGGTTTTTTTATGACATTCAAGATGATTTTTATGGTGTTTTTCAACTAAAAAAAAAGGATGAAAAGGATAATCTAAAACTTGATTAACTGAAAAAAATACTTTTCCCTGGGGTTTGAGGTTAAGGTCTGTTTTCTACAGATGACTCATATTGTCTTTAATTGAGGGCTACTTTACAAAGTTCAAGAAAAGCCAATTCTCAGGCTTAATTTTTTCTTTTATTTGCTAGCTTTATCTATGACATCATAACACACTACTTAGAGTCCTACCATTTTTATTTTGTAAAAATTTAATACTTTGGGGGCATGATCTTTGATTTTATATTATTTGCAGCCAGAGTTACCACCTTAGTGCCATCATTCCTAGTGCAGAGACTGCTTAATATAAGAATCATTGTTCGTTTCTTCTTCATTTTAGATACAAAACTCTTCTAATCATGCCTAGTCTTGACTTAGAGGTTTGAACTCATTCCTTAGGGCCAGAAAAAATTTAGATTCTTAGGGAAATGTGATTTTATTTTAATCTCCTTACAGAAAAAAGATAGCCTGATTTTTTTTAGTCATTTAAATACAGGGCTTTCTTTACCTGAAATTAAAGGAAGTCCCCATATTTATGCCAATATCTTTGGAGTAGGGGGATTTGGGCCACATCCAAATCCTCAGGGAATACTCTTGACTGTGCTTGGGGGACCATGTGGTGCCAGGATTGAATCTGGGTTGGCATGCAAAGCAAGCACTTTAACCCCTATACTTCCCCTATCCTAATCTTTTTTCCTTTTCACTTTCTAATTTCTTCCCCCCCACCCCCCGCTGTGTGAGTCACACCTGGTGATGCACAGGAGTTATTCTGGCTCATGCACTCAGGAATTACTCCGGGCAGTGCTAGGGGGACCATATGGGATGCTGGGAATCGAACCTGGGTCGGCCACATGCAAGGCAAACGCCCTACATGCTGTGCTATTGCTCCAGCCCCATAGCCTTCTAATTTTTTGAGGGTAGGCATCCATCTTTGATGTTTCTATCAATATGTCTCTAGCTGTTAGTTTTGCCTGTGTTCATTCCTGGGCTACTAGTGTTTATAATGCTTGAAAATCTTTTGTCTTTTTTTTTTTTTTTTTTTTTTTGCTAGGGGACCAATTTATAAAAACTTGTCCCTGAGAATCTAGTTGAAATTAGAACTTCACTATACTTTGTGAGTAGTCACCAAAAAAGAAATATCACAAAAAGAAGACAAACTGTTTCTAAATTGTTCAATTTAGTTTTTAAAGTTTTAGTAGGCATTTTTATCTAATGCAAGTGGTGGGGAAGGGGCAGCTTATTTTGAGTAGGCCTGTTGTCTTTTCTGTGTTTTCAATTTACAGACTTACCCCTAACACAATTCAATTCACTTTTTTAGTGCTCTTGGTCAAAAGAAGGATTCTGGGAGGAATTACAGCCAAATTTGGATTAAGGCAAAAGCATTATACTTATTAGGAAGAATGACAAAGATTTGTGAGCTTCTGTGAATAGTGGCTAAGAGGTGGTCTAGTTATGAATTAAAGACTATGATATATTCAAAATAGACTTTTTATAGTTACTTGATCTAGAGCATATTATTCAATCTTTCTTTATTTTTCTTTTTTTTGTTAGTGAATCACCGTGGGGTACAGTTACAAACAGTTACAAACGTTCATGTTTGTATTTAGTTTACATCCCTCCACCAGTGCCCATTCTCCTCCACCAATGGTCTCAGTATCCCTCCCACAACCCCCATCCCAACCCCCACCATCCCACCCTGCCTCTGTGGCAGGGCATTCCCTTTTGTTCTCTCTCCTGTTGGATGCTATAATTTGCAATAGAGGTATTTATTGAGTGGCCATTATGTTCAGTCTATAGTCTACTTTTGGTATGCAGCTTTCAACCCGAGTGGGTGTTCCCAACATTCTCTACTAGGTATTCCCTTCTCTGTCTCTGCTGCCTTTTCCCCTAGCATGTGAGGCCAGTTTCCAAGCTGTAGGGCAGATCTCCTGGTCCTTATATCTACTACTCTTGGGTGTTAGTGTCCCATTCTGCTACTTTATAATCCACATATAAGTGTGATCTTTCTATGTCTGTCTCTTTCTTGCTGACTCATTTCACTCAACATACTTTCCATGTTGATCCACTTATACAAAGCATATTATTCAATCTTTCTTGTGACCTTAGTTGACCAAGGACATGATTTAGTAACCATTGTATATAACCCGTTTTACAGACTTACAAAGAAAATAAAATCTATGTACACTATCAATGATACATAGATTAGGGGTTAAGAGAGTAAATTCTGGAAGAAGTCTTTTCTATTTAAATTCCAGCTATTGCATTTATAACTAGTTATAGAGGGAATTATTGCAAAAGTTCACTGATAGATGAAGGGATAAAGTTGTCTACAGCAGACAACTATGCAGCCATAAGAAAAGATAAAATCTTGTCGTTTAGTACAAAGTGGATGAAACTGGAGAGTAGCTTGTTAAACAAAAGAAGTCAGAGGGCGAAGGTCAAATATCAGATGATTTTACTAATCTGTGGGATAGAGTCAAAACAGTGGTATAAAACAATGAAAAACCTTTTGCCTTGGAATATAAAACTGAGATCACTAAACTAGAAGGAGGGTAGGAAGGAAAATCGTGGACTGGAAGTGATATAGGGGGATGGTCTTTTGCACATTAGTGATGGGATGGGGTAGTACGTTTGTACATTAATGCCATGAATGTTAGCATTATTATGTTATCTGAACTATAATAATAATAAAAATAATAATAATAAAGGCCAGAAAGGGTAACACTGTTAGCTTATCATTTAAAAATCTGCCAATGAGTAATAGCTGGACACTTCTTTGTTTATCACAAAACAAATGCCTCAGGACTTTTTAATATGTCTTCTATTTAAGTTGATCTCATACACCAGACTTCAGACTGTGAATAGCTGACAGACTATTCTTGTCAGACAGTCATGATTTAAATGAGGTTGGCTTGTATTTAAGTAATTATTATCAATGTTTTGAATTTTGACAGTACTTCTAGTTTATCAAGTACAATTACTATTTCTTCTCCTACAGATATAATTGGGCATCCTTAGTATTGTGTAAAGTTTCAGGGATTATAAATGCTGTATCAAAAACTGTCAATCTCACAAGCAGTGGAAACATTTAAGTTTAGAGCTATGTAATTGCTCATATTGAAATACTGAGAAAACTCCTTCATTCACCAATGTGAAGTTATGTTCATTAGTCTACTAGAGGCAAAACTAACAATAGAACTATCAATTCTCACTTCATGTTTTTGACTGGAATTAAGTTAATTAAAAAAATCCCTATAGCTAAAATGTTACTTTTGTCTTAATGAAAGAAACTTTAGTCTCATTGGTACTTGTAAATAAAAACTATTTCAATATTCAAGGGAATGACACATGTATAGAGTTTATAGTGGCACTGGTCATATTGTGAAGATTATTAAAATCAATAAAAAGGTTCTTGCTTTTACTATTATAAAATTTTTCATTGAACTAGATTACATTTATTTGTAGATTTTGAAGAATTGTTGAATAGTCTAAGGAGAAAGAATTTAAAAGGGTGATATTAACATCATTGCCAATAGCAGTAAATAACATTGGTCATTAAATCTCTTTGGGAAATAATAATAATAACATTTGATGCAACTGCACATTAGGTTTATTTTTGTTAAGTACGGTTGATTCCATTTAATTTAAACTTATATATTTTTTGTTTTAGGGTCACACCCAGCTGTGTTTAGGGTTTACTCCTGACTTTGTGCCAGAAATCACTCCTGGTAGCTCTTGGGGGACCATATGGGATGCCTGAGATTAAACCCAGGTCAGCCAAGTGCAAGGCAAGTACCTACCCACTATACTTCCTCCAGCCCTCATGTGATTCCTTTTAAAAGCCACCTTTCTCTTCCTCATAGAAAATAAAGTAAAAAATCAGGCAGAGTATATTTTAGGCTAGATGCTTTCCTAGTGTAAAATGAATTATTGAGTTTATTATACAAATATGTGTTTGCGATGTCCTAAAATTTCTAATTCCAGGCAAGTGGTATTTGTGTTTTTACTGGTGTGTTTGCTGCTCCATACTGAAATATACTAATTATCTCCAAATGCCTCGAATTATATTATGGTTACAAAGAACTGTAGACTGTCATCCTGTTGTTCATTGATTTGCTCGAGCGGCACCAGTAATGTCTCCATTGTGAGACTTGTTGTTACTATTTTTGGCATATCAAATACCCCATGGGTAGCTTGCCAGGCTCTGCCATGTGGGTGGGATACTCTGGGTAGCTTGCTGGACTCTCCAAGAGGGACAGAGGAATCGAACCTGGCTTGGCCGCATGCAAGGCAAATGCCATACCCGCTGTGCTATTGTTACATTTTTAACATTTTAAATGTACATATCGTACATTTTTATTGTTAGTCTACTAATTTTCCTTTAGAATTGAATATTGAGAAAAAGTTAAGAGTCATTAAAGATTCTATAGCACTCAAATAAGTCTTCCCACCATCAGACCAAGTATTTCACTTATTTTATCACTTTGATCTTATTTGGATTCCTGAAAAGATATGTCTTTTCCTAGTGTACAAAAGATAGGCATAAAAGTTAATGAATGTCGAGACCCTCTGCTCGTACAGACTATGATCCAAGAGATCTTCTAACCCATTTTGGCACCCAGGCGGCTTCTTATAGACATGCATCTAGACTGTGAGCTGTACTACGACTATGTGCTGCCCAGGGAGGGACTTTCCTTTTCCACCCTGTTTTTCTGCTCGGAAAAGGAAAATGGCAGCATCATCCTTGTGGCGAGAGCCACTCCTTAAGACTTCCACCCAGAGGTAGGAACTTTGCAATGCTGTGGCTCATAGGCGATCATGGGAAGGGGGCGGTACCGGCACACCCTTGGCCCAGATAAGATCCAGAGCTGCTGCTCTCGAAACAGACCCCCTGCTCGTACAGACTATGACCCAAGAGGTCTTCTAACCCATTTTGGCACCCAGAGCGGCTTCTTACAGACATGCATCAAGACTGTGAACTGAACTAAAATATCAGAAATCCAAAACCTATGAAGAGCTCATAGAATCTTCATTCTCAGCAATGAAAAGAAATTATTAAATGATGTCTTTTCAGCAGGCCTGGTTGTTGGGGAAAAATTCTAAATAATAATAGTGAGTTCTCTATTGAAATATTGAATGTATTCAAAGTATAGAGAGAATAAAATGAAGATTATTAGCTACTTAGGTGGAGGCTGGGTGGGAAGGGGTTATATTGGGGTTCTTGATGGTGGAACATGTGCACTGGTGAAGGGATGAGGGTTCAATCATTGTATGACTGAGACTTAAACCTGAAAGCTTTGTATTTTTTTTCTTTCTCACAGTGATTCAGTATAATAAAAAAGTTTATGAATGTCATTAAAATGACCTCATTCTAATGTTAGAGTTTATCAGATTAATTCAAGACCTATCATAGAAATGAACGGTCTGCTCTTCAGAATTTTACACTTTTTAAGTGTACTCTTTTTTTCTATTCAAAACAGTTTCAGCTGTAACATTGCCTTATTATAAAATGATGAGAAGATATTTAAGCAACTAGTCACTATAATTTGCATATGATTCAGACTCGGTTGTTTAATCAACTGAAAAAATATGTTTTTTTCTGTTAAAGATAAAAGTCTTAAGTTCTTCACCCTTACCATCCCAACCCCACCATAAGAATATATTTATTTTAAAGATCACACCCAACAATGGTCAAGACTTACTCCTGACCCTGTGCTCAGAGATCACTCCTAATGGTACTCAGGGGACCACACATATTGTCAGGGATAAAACAG
This sequence comes from Sorex araneus, assembly GCF_027595985.1. Classification (NCBI taxonomy): domain Eukaryota; kingdom Metazoa; phylum Chordata; class Mammalia; order Eulipotyphla; family Soricidae; genus Sorex; species Sorex araneus. The sequence continues at coordinate 273,568,038 of NC_073302.1, read as the reverse complement.
AGGTCAGAAGCATGCAAGGCAAGCACCTTAATCCTTGTACTCTCTTTCTGATTCATAAAAGTTTCCTAGTCTTTAGAGAAATAAGGAATTATGTGGATGATTTTGGTCAATTTCTAACAAGTTTTCTTGACTGAAATAGTAGTTGTCAAATGGAACGACTTTGCAACAAGAGGATATTTGGCAACATCTGGAGGATCAAAAGTCAAAAGGTGTAATGGTGGTGGGATTGGTGTTTGAATATTAAATATTATAAATGATTGTGAACAACTTTATAAAAATAACATTTTAAAAGTCTGAAAGGGTACTACTTGCATTTAGTGTCAGAGTCCAGATAAAAGGATAAATATCCTACAGTGCATAGGACAGCCCCTTGAACAACAAGCTATCAGATTTTCCTTTAAAATGTCAGTAGTGATAAAGTTGATCTAAAACTTCTTAACACTTATACTCTTTTCTTAAAACTTAGTTTAGATTTTTCTTTGTAACTGTATATCTCACAGTGGTTCAGTAAAACATCTTATTTTAGACTTTAAACCATTAAAAATATTTAAATAAACTTTCCAAATACCCACTTCCTTTTATCCAGAAAGAAGTGGACATAATTTTAGACATTTTGGTCAAAGAGTTACTGAATAAGGACTTTTTTTGAAAAGGAAGTTCTGAAAGGAGGTCAAGTATCATGCATTGTAGGATAACATTGGTTTGTCCTTTCTGCCTTGTCACAGGGAGCTTAGGCTTATTGGGTTACTCCCATCACAGTGCTCCCATTCCTCTGTGTTTACTTGTAACTTTTCTTTGTGCTCTGTTGACTTGTAAATTTTTTTCTCTTCTCCTTAAGTCCTTTGCATAGTTAATTTAGAGAAATGTCCTTTTTGTATGGGCACAAGAAGACAGTTAATGCTATGCTTTTGTAACATGGGAGTTACTTGACTCCAGATAGTACTACCTCCGGGGCATCTGTTCTCTCAACCTAAGCCTCAGTTGCCCTTACTTCCTAACACCTCAAAAGCAGGGTCCTGATGAGGAATTGGATGGACCCAGGGCAAGCTGTGAGCTATGTGCTACCTGGCATCGAAATGGGCCGGCCAAAGTGCCATAATGCTTAACTATAATTTAAGAGCTTGGTCATGGACAAATGCTGTCATGATTCAACAAGTAATGACTAGATTCGGACCCTGCTAGGACTGTAACACTGTAGCACTGTCGTCTCTGTTGTTCATTGATTTTCTCGAACGGACACCAGTAATGTCTCCATTGTGAGACTTGTTGTTTCTGTTTTTGGCATATCTAATACACCACGAGCAGCTTGCCAGGTTCTGCCATGCAGGCTGGATATTCTTGGTAGCTTACCAAGCTCTCTGAGAGGGACGGAGGAATGGAACCTGGGTCGGCCACATGCAAGGCAAACACCCTACCCACTGTGCTATCACTCCAGTCCTGCTAGGGTTAGGAATGATTAATCCAGTCTGAGCACTGTAGTCTGAGTCTGTGGCGAGATGTTCCCAGGAGAGCCACCCTACAAGCTCAATGCATTTCTTACTGTGACCATACAAAATAACTAATATTAAGAAATAGAATTACGATGTTAATTGAGTTATTGGACTAAAGAAAGGAAACAAACACCTTACGTGGTATTTTGCCTGTGAGCAAAGGAAGGGCTTTCTTATGTTGATTTTGCTGCTGGAAGGGGTGTGGTGTCTACCTCCAATATGGGGAGTTGGACAGAGACAAGAGAGAAACCAGGCAGCAAGATGGAGCACAGAGAGACTAGAAGGGGGACAGAGGGAGAAGAACATAGGGAAAAAATGCAGGAGCAGGTATGTGAAGAGACAAGAAATGCGGCTGCAAGAGGGAGTGCGGAGAGATGAGCGGGAGAGACAGAGGGAGAAGGGAATGAGGGGCAGAGTGAGACTAGAATGGGGGGCTTAGTGAGACTGGAGCGGGCAGGTGGGGAGAATGGAATAAACAACCACTGATCATCAACCAGCTTGATCCTCATTTTCTCCTTCGTCTGCCCCATGACCTGGGCCGTTCTGGGAGGAGGGGCAGCCCGAGACCAGAGAACTCGATTGATGGGTGAGAGGGAGAGCCACTGAGGCTTCCCCTAGCTGCCCGGAGATTATACAATGCATGACATCCTTTCAGTAACAATATTGTAGATCATATTCCCTAAAAGTAGTGGTCGGGAGGTGTCTGTCATAGAGACAGGCTGAGGGACTGTAGGAAAACTGAGGATATTGGCGGAGGAAAGCACCAATCTTTAGGGGATTGGTGTTGGAACATTGTATGCCTGAAATTTGATCGTGAATAAATGTAATTCACAGTGATTCAGCAAAGAATTTATTTATTTTTTTATTTGTTTATTTTATTATTTTTTTTTAGTGAGTCACAGTGAGGGTACAGTTAGATTCACACCTTTTCGTGCTTGTTTTTCCCTCATGCAATGTTTGAGAGCCCATCCCTCCACCAGTGTCCATTCTCCACCACCAATGAACCCAGTATCCCTCCCACCCCACCCGATCCCATCCCACCCACTCCACCCCACCCCACCTCTGTGGCAGGGCATTCCAATTTGTTCTCTCTCTCTCTCTCCTTTTGGGTGTTGTGGTTTGCAACAGGGGCATTGAGTGACCATCATGTTTAGTCTCTAGTCTACTTTTAGCATTCATCTCCCTCCCCGTGCAGGATCTCCAATCACGTTTTACTTGGTGTTCCCTTCTCTATCTGGGGTGACTTTCCACCAACATGTGAGGCCCGCTTCCAAGCTGTGGAGCCAACCTCCTGGCATTATATACTACTATTCTTGGATGTAAGTCTCCTACTCTGTTAATTTATATTCCACATATGAGTGCAATCTTTCTAACAGCAAAGAATTCTTTTAAATGAAGAACTATTTGGGGGCTATAGTTGCTCAGGCTTTTGCCTTGCATGCTGTTGACCCGGGTTCGATGCCTGGCAATCTTAAATGATTGATTCCCTGAGCTTCAGAGTGATCTCTGAACTCTGCCAGGAGTAAGCCCTGAAAAAAAAAAGAGAAAGAATTATCCCCACCCCTCCAAAAAAAGAAAGAAATATATCATGGGGGGGGGGGGGCGCCGGAGAGATGGTACAGTAGGTAGGGCACTTGCCTTGCATGCTGCTGACCAGACTTCAATCCCAGCATTCCATATGGTCCCCCAGAGCCACCAAAGTTAATTTCTGAGCACAGAGTCAGGAGTGACTCCAAAGCATCATTAGATGTGGCCCCAAAACCCACAAATATAAAAAGAAATATTTTATTTTCTCCGACTTGAATAGAAAAAAAGATAACCCAAATTAAATATAAATGTATATGCACTGTTCCTTCAAAACAATTTTTAAATTATGAGAATGTAGCTGATAATTTTTAACCTATTTTTAAAATAAAGCATCTTTTCATTTAAGACAATATAGTGAACACCTTAAGCTTTTTTTTGAAGTGAATACATGTTATCCTGGATACCAATATTGGCAAGTAACATCTGCCTAATTGATACAGGCAGAATAGCACACAAATATGATCTCACGGAAAATAAATGAAATTTACTTCTTTTGCTTTCAAAGTGCAATGCTTTTATCTGTTTAAACAAATGCATGCCGTATAAAGACTGACAATGGAATCCTTTTATCTGGTATCTGAGTATTAGATCATTTGAAATGTTAAGAAAATGAGAGTTACATTGATTCTTAAAGAAATAGCCTATGTCATAGAAAGACACATACACACTGATACAAATCAACAAAGCACTCTCAACTCAGACCTTTTAGGAAAAGCATGCTTGTATGTGTATAAAATTTTGCAAACCATACATAAAATACTCTCCTAGACATTTTTCCATTGAGCATCCAACTTGTGTCGAATGTTCCATTTCTAACTCTTAAGTCAATTTATGGAAGGGGTGTGTAAAAGCACTTTAGTGAAGAAAACCAGTGATCGCAATGCATCAAAGTTAAGCGGTAGTGAGGTTATCATTCCGTGAAAAATCACATAAACATTTCACATATAAAATATTATTCATCAGGGCAAAACCCTCTAAGGGGCTGAGAGATAACAAAGGTATCATGAAATCTATTTTTTTCCTGAAAAATAGAAAAATGTATTATACAAGTGAGATGGAATTTATGTTCACGTAGCAGGTAAGAGATGAATATAACTGAGAAGAAAATTAGCAAATCTTAACTATCTGCTTCTGCAATATCATTACCCATAAACTTGCCCTTTTTTCACCTTCTTTTCCCCAAAGACTTGTGTCCCATATCTGAACTCACAGGGATGTGTGCCTTCTTAGAGCTAAATCAACAAGGTTTCACATGAGTAATGCTGTGTGGTGTGGTTGACTGATTTCATGAAAAACTAATCATGTATTCATCATTGAGATCAAACATTTCCCAAGTAATTATCATCCAAACCCAGTCTGATAGGACCTGAAAAAGTGGCACCGCTGATATAATCAGAGGCGGAACAGACTAGTTTTCTTAGCTTCTGGAAACCTCGGGTTGGAAAGCATAGAACTAAAAATGTATTATATAATTAGGAGAGGGAAAGTTGGCAGATTGTAATAAATTACTTCAACCAGTCATAAAAATGTTAGATTGCTTGGTTATTTACTGGAACCCATGTGTAACATTGGACTTTGCATATGTAATCTTGAACCATTTTCTTAATGTGGCACAAGGATTGCAGAAAACTTTTTGAGTTAGAATATGAACCCCTTTGTGTACCCACAACAAAATAGTGTCATATAATGTCTATAGTTTCTTATTTTGTGTCATTATTCTTTTTTAAGAAAGATTATTATACTGAATTGTATGCCATTGCAAAATGATGAAGGGCCAGGGAGGTATCATAGAAGGTATAGTGCTTGCCTTGCATCAACCAACCCAGGTTGGCACCTGGCACCACATAAGGCCCTTTAACGTAGCCTCAAGTGATTCCAGAGCACAGAGCCAGAAGTGAGCCCTGGTTATTTTTGGGACCAGGGCCCCAAAACCAAAAAATAAAAAGTAAAAATAAAAAGGAAGACAAATAATAAGGAGTATTTAAATGCTTTACATAATAATTCCATACACCTTTTGGACCCTGCCGCGGAGAGAGCATGATGGAAGAGCCCAAGGAAGCTCCTTTGGACTCCAAGCAGCCCACTGAACTAATTCCGGCATGCGATCGGAGACCCCACGGCGGGCTGAAACAGTGGGAACCGGGCATCCCCCAATTCTTTTAACCTCTCTCTCTCAACTCCTTCCTCCCGAGCACAGCGCAGGGGCCGCGGCTTTCTGAGCGCAAAATGGAGACGCCGAGCCTCTCTCTAGGTTTCTCCATCTTATGAGCACCATAAAAGGGTAAAAGTTTGTAGTGATGTTATTTCTGGTTGTACTTTCCCTGGACTTTATACAGAAACCCAAAACCGCGCGGCCGCGGTAGCAGCCGCACGACCTAATGTCATCTTAGCATCAGCAATATGTAATGGTTCCATTTTAATGTGTCGGACTTTTGTGGGAGATCCTAACAAGAATAGTAAGTCTGTTGCTGAAATATTGAAGGCAATCAAAGTGGTAGCCATCTCTCTAGACTGAACTAAGCTATATCCCCACGCCGGCGGAGAAGAAAGTTTCTTCTTTCTCGGGAAGAAACGCGGCGTGTTGTCAACTATAGTGTGATGTCCATTAAGCAAATAGACCTGGTGGCGTGGGAATGGGATATAAGGGGAAAAACTATGTACATGGAACAGTGGGATGCTGGTGGAATCTCGAGCCAGAGCCGATACCAGCGCAAGACCTTCGGTTCCAGAAACTGCTTGCAGACACTCTACTAGTCTATCAACTAAGCCAGAGCCCCACACCTGCTGATGATGGGAAATAACCATCCTTTTCGGTTTTCGGTTTTTTTTCCCTTGTCAGGCAGCGTGGCGATTACTAAACAGGCGTGAACTCGGTGGTGTGGGGAAAGGGGGAAAAAGAAAAGTTATGTAACAAACAGCGGGACTTAATATCTCTATATTCTTAGCAGTGGAGAACTATCAAATGCCTCCTTGGCAATAGGACTGTCTTTTTCTTTTTGGGGGGAAACCCCAACAACGGTAGTGAGTTGTGTGTTGAAACATGGAATGTAATCGAGATAAGGTGTAAACGAAGTGAAACTTATCACTTACAAGGGTGGGGACTGGGGAGGTGGGAGGGGGCGGCAGGTATACTGGGGGGGTTGGTGATGGAAGATGGGCACTGGTGAAGGGAATTGTGTTTGAGTATTGTATACTGACATAATCCTGAGAACTATGTAACCCTCCACATGGTGATTCAATAAAATTAAAAAAAAAATTCCATACATGTCACCATGAATGCTTATTATGTGTCAGGCAATATGTTTAATGCCTCTGTTCAGAAGTCACTACTGGCAGTGTTTGAGGCACCATGTGGTATTCGGAGACCATATGTAGTGCATAGGACCAAACCTGGGTCGGCCGTATGCAAGTCAAGTACCTTAACCGCTTCACTGCCTCTCTGTTCCCTGCGAAATGATTTTTGATCCATAATTTGTAGTTCTTTAAACAGTTTAATGAGAGAGATTAAGTTAAAATGTCTACTTACAGAAGTGCAAACTGCGTCACAGAGAGACGGTGTTCAAGGTCAGAAAATGACTGAACTGCCAAACAATCCCAGTCAGATAGTTTCACACTTAAGCAGGTCCCTTTGATCATTATTTTATAGTGCTTCCCTGGTAGCCATTTGATCCTCAGAAAGTTCTGTTTTTTAAAAAACCATTTTGAAGAGAGAGGGGGAGGGAGAAAGAAGAGGCAGTCTGGTGATAACAAAGGTAGGGGGCAGGGGGACTCAGACACATGTACTGTGGAGAACTACAATATGTCTATAATCTGGACCACAGAAACAACATCACTGAATGCATGACATCCAAACTACAGCAACCAATCTTCAAAATGTGCCTGTCAAGGAGGCAAGCTAGAGGGTGAGTGGGAATCTGGGGACACTGATGGAGGAAAGTTGATACTGGTGATGAGACTGGTATTGGAAAATTATATGCTTGAAACTCAACTATGAAGAACTCAAAATATCCTATATTCCAGGGATTGAGCTACGGACATTTTATATGGCCATGGGACCTTTCTTGAGCTTAGTTTTGATTGGTGAAATAGTGACAATAATTCCTACACCCAGAGTTAGAAAAATAGAGCTAATGTGGGTCAAGGCTCTATCATTGCACCTATAAATGGGAAAGAATTTTGTAAGGATTTTGCCTGAGTTCAATAATCAGCGATATGTCTGGCTTACAAGTCAGCCTGAGAGTTTGAGAGAGTTGCTGCCATAGTTAATTAATCAAATTTCAGACTGTAGAAAAGTGTTTTTTCCAAAGACCAGGACACTTTCTGGAGAAATGCAAAACCTGTTTAACAAATTGTGTCACATGGTTTATTTTATAGCAAACGTAAGTGCATTAGACACCAAAAAAAATTTATATTTTTTAATTTTTAAAGATGTATTTATGACCCACATTTCACCTGGATTTTGTTAATTTCTATTTATTACTTGAGATTCCATTAATTTCCTTAACCTAGCATGTCTGCTTCATTGTTCACTTTTTATTTTCCCTTTATTTACCATAACAGAATAAGAGCCCGACACTACTCCATGCTTCCATATAAATTATTTAATTTATTCATTAAAATAAGCAGTATTAATTAAGTATCTATGATGTACAAAGCACATAGAAAGGCACCTTGTATATTTATCAAATCAGTGTGCAGAACTGGGAGACTTATTTTCTAATAATAAAACATGTAAAAGCAGAGATAAATTATGGCTCTTAAGGGCTGGAGGAAGAATGGAGAGCTGTTAGTCAAGGCATATAAAATTCTGCAAAATGAGTAAGTTCTGAAGATCAAAGTAAACCAAGGTGACTATGGTTGGCAGTATTTATTACATACTTGAATTTGCGATGGTGTTCTCACCACAACCCTCCCTCCCCCCAACAGAAGCACAAACTTAACACAACTAAGTGATTTGATAGAGATGTTAAGCATATATGGCAGTTAACTCAATGTAAACCTACATCAAACATTAAATTATGCATCTAAATACACAGATTTATTTATCAATATTATTTCAATAAAGTTGAGGGACAAAAAAGGAATAAATAAGTAAATAAAATTCTTCAATAAAATATTTTGATGAGATTTTAGAAAACAAATGGTCGTGGTCTTGAGCATTTTGGTGGTAGTGAACAGTAACTTTTCACACGATATACATTAGTATCATCACTATTTAATCACAATTTTTTTTTGCTTTTTGGGTCACACTTGGCAATGCACAGGGGTTACTCCTGGCTCTGTACTCAGGAGCTTCTCCTGGTGGTGCTCAGGGGACCATATGGGATTCTGGGAATCAAACCTGGGTCGGCTGTGTGCAAGGCAAATGCTCTACCTGCTGTGTTATCACTCCAGCCCCTCACAAAAACTTTAAAAAGTTTGCTAGAAATGGTCTTTTTAATAAAAAATAATACATTTCTCTTTTGTTTCTTTTTTTATTTCTTTATTTTTCAAATCAATTGGTGAGTGAAAGTCACTTATTGATAAACAATTGAAACAAATAGAAATTTTCCTTCGCTCCCTAAGTCTAAAGCTGGACTCTTTTGGATGAAGTACATTTAATGTTTGGTCTCCTTTTAGCCAAAAAATATTGTTCCTTTTTCCACACACACAAAAACACAGTTGTTAATTGAGTTGGTCTTATGATTATTATTTTTTTGCATCGTATGCTTGTTTTGTTTTTGAGATATGAGGGATCAAACCCAGGACCTCACACATGCAAGGTATATAATGTAAGTCTGAACTACGTCTCCAGTTCATTGCATTATTTGTTAATAACACTTATCTGTAGGTGCTATTAACAATAACAAATAAATAACAAATAATGATAAAGTTCTTAGTGGAACAAAGCACTCTAACTTCTCTACCAATTAGATTGGTAAATGTTCTGTGTTTGTGGCAGAATTTATACACCTGCTCTATGGTTTTGATTGATTTCTAATTCATTATGAAAATTCTTTCCGAGACTATATTATGTAAGTATAGTTATAATCATATTCATGTCCATAAAAGCACAATTATTAAAAAACTTTTAGATTAAAAATCTCACTTTTGATAAATTATTGATATGTAGTGTTAGTATATTCATAGCAAAGCATGAATTAGAATATTATACCTTTAATATTTGGCATGATACCAATGATATTATAATTTAAGGTGCTATATAGAATATGTTAATTTTAATTTATTTAATTTATATTTTTTAGTTTGGGGGCACACCCAAATGTACCTTAGGGGTCATTGCCAGTCTATGCTTGGAAGTTCTTACCAGTGGGACTGGGGGACCACATGGTTCCTGGAACAAAACCCAGATCTCCCACATGCAAAATATACATTAAACCCATTTAGCCATTTCTCTGAACCTACAGATATATTATTATTATTATTATTATTTTGATTTATTATTTTTTATTAGTGAGTCACTGTGAGGGTACAGTTACAGATTTACATATTTTCGTGCTTGTGTTTCAGTCATACAATGCTCAAGTACCCATCCCTCCACCAGTGCTCATTCTCCACCACCGATGATCCCAGTATCCCTCCCCCTCCCACTCCATCCTCCTCCACCTCACCCCGCCTCTGTGGCAGGTCATTCTCTTTTGTTCTCTCTTTTCTTTTGGGTGTTGTGGATTGCAATAGAGGTATTGAGTGGCCATCGTGTTCAATCTATAGTCTACTTTCAGCACACATCTCCTATCCCCAGTGGGTCCTCCTGACACCCTTTACTTGGTGTTCCCTTCTCTATCTGAGCTGTCTTGTCCCCCAGCATGCGAGATAGGCTCCCAAGCTGTGGAACAAACCTCCTGGTACTTATTTCTACTACTTTTGGGTGTTAGTTTCCCATTCTGTAATTTTATATTCCACAGATGAGTGCAATCTTTCTATGTCTGTCCCTCTCTTTCTGACTCATTTCACTTTGCATGATACTTTCCATGTTGATCCACTTATATGGAAAGTTCACAACTTCATCTTTTCTAACAGCTGCATAGTATTCCGTTGTGTAGATTTACCAAAGTTTCTTTAACCAATCATCTGTTCTTGGGCACTCGGGTTTTTTTCCAGATTCTGGCTATTGTAAACAGTATCTCAATGAACATACAAGTGAAGATGTCATTTTGACTATACTTTTTTGCCTCTTTGGGATATATTCTCAGAAATGGTATAGCTAGGTCAACTTGGGAGCTCAATTTCTAATTTTTTGAGACGTGTCCATATTGTTTTCCAAAAGGGCTGAACCAATAGGCATTCCCACCAGCAGTGTAGGAAGGTCCCTTTCTTCCCACATCCATGCCAACAGCTGTTGCTTTTGTTCTTTTGGATGTGTGCCAGTCTCTGTGGTGTTAGGTGGTATCTCATAGTTGTTTTGATTTGCATCTCCCTGATGATTAGTGATGAAGAGCATATTTTCATGTGCCTTTTAGCCATTCGTATTTCTTCCTTGAGAAACTTTCTGTTCACTTCTTCGCCCCATTTTCTGATGAGGTTGGATGTTTTCTTCTTGTAGAGTTTAACCAGTGCCTTATATCCCTTATCAGATGGGTATTGGGTGAATATCCTTTCCCACTCTGTAGATTGCCTTTGTATTCTGGTCACTGTATCTTTTGCGGTGCAGAAGCTTCTTAGCTTAATATAGTTCCATTTGTTTATCTCTGTTTCCACTTGGTTGATCAGTTGCATGTCATATTTGAAGATATCTTTAGCTTCAATATTGTGGAGGGTTTTGCCAACCTTGTCTTCAATGTACCTATGAAGTGTGGTCTGATGTTGAGGTCTTTAATCCGTTTTGATCTGACTTTTGTGCATGGTGTTAGGTCGAGATCTAAGCCCATTCTTTTGCATGTGGTAGACCTACAGATATTTTAAAGTTTAAAAAAAATAGAGTTGGGGCATCTCTTCTTAGTTTCAGTTTCCCCAAAGTTTCCTTTTAGATGGTCCAAAAATATCTGAATGTGATTAACATATTGCTAATGGTATAATATTATTACTTTTAATAGATCTGGCGATTGTGACTTGTAGAACAGTATATTTAAAGAGTAGCTTAGATAAACTTATTGACACACTTACATTTCACCTAACATTTCACCTACTACATCATTCTCAAATAATTTATATTACTATCATGATGATAAATGAGAGGAACCCATAGAAGAAACTGAGATTGTATAATTAAGAAATTTATAGAAAGAGAATTCTTGGTATCATAATGCACTGTAAAGAATAAGTATATGGGTTAGAGAGATAGTACATAGGTTAAGGTGCTTGCTATGCATGCTGCTGACCCAAGTTCAATAGCCCTCATGGCATATACTTCCCTGAGCACTGCCAGGGTGATCAGGAATCAGGAGTGCAGAGGCAGGAGTAAACCCTGAATATCACCAGTCATGGCTCCCAAACAAACAACAACAAAAAAACCCCAGTAACAATACAAAGTAAATGAGGTGACAAAGATATATAGTCATTTTGGTCTGACCTACAAAAGAATAAAAATTGAATTTATAAAGTATTTGTGATGATAACTTTATGAACTAACCTTTCCAAGTGGGCTTCAGAATTCAGGTGTTTTGTGTAATAACCTATCATAAGTTATTCTCATTTTTAATATTTTTGGTTTTGGGGTCACACCTAGCAGTGCTCAGAGTTTACTTTTGGCACTCCACTCAGAAATCACATCTGATAGGGCTTGGAAAACCATATGGGGTTCTGGAGATCAAATGCAGGTTGGCTGCATGCAACACCAATACCCTGCTCACTCCACCATCACTCCAACCACTCATGTTAATTCTTAGCCATTCTTTTACAACTTTAGACTTAGTTTGCTTCATGAAATGATTACCAATAAATGAAGATTAAAAGATTGTTCAATTTATCTCCCCCTTTGTATTAGGAGATAATAAAGTATTCTATATTTATAAGGAAGAGCAATGTGCAAATCTCTACAGACTGAGAGTTAGGGGACAACTGGAGTACTTATGCTTGTGTACATATGGCTTTGTAAATATCTCATCGGCTTAATTCTTCTGGATTACAACAAAGGTTTTGACTTCTTTCAATTTGCTTTCTAGCATTTATTTTTTGTTCGTAAAATTACTTAACATTGCAGCTTTGGTTACAGTGAAAGCATTATGTTTTCTCTGGGATTCTCCCGAGTGTTCTGTTTCATTACAGACATCTGCATATCTGAAAGCACTCGAGAATGGTCTCGGGCTGTAGGGAACAACTACAAGCAAAAATAAGACAAACAATAAGGAAAGATTTAAAATTCTCATATGTCAGAAGTAATACAAGTGGTAGATTACCCTCTGGGGTCTGAGGAAAAAAATCTTTCCAAGAAATTTAAATGACAAAAAAGGGTGGGGGAGAATTCTGCAGATATTGCTAAACTGGGAGAACAACATGGCAAAGAGGAACATCAAAACAGGTTTGTACAAAGATTGTATATTTAAAGAGAAAAGGCAGGAATGCTGAGAAAAAATGGTAAAAAACACATAAGCCAGTCATGAAAACAGGCTTTAGAAATATTGAGGTGAACAGGAGGTGCAAAGGCAGCAATCGGCATGGAAAAACAGAAGCATCACAGGCTTTCATCTCCGTTCAATCTCAAAAACTAGCTTGCTACCAAAGTGACATAAAAAGCTAACTAGAGGCTTCTACTTCAGTTTTGAAGACATGTTATTTTGTTTTGTAAGTATAATTTTTATGATTTTTTTTCACTCCTTGAAAATGATTCCTTGCCTTCTGCAGATGGAACCCCGGTAACTATGAGCCTACACAAGCAAGGCTCCGGTGTGTGGGTTTCAGGACTAAATCTCTAAACCGCACAGTGGCAGTGGAACTGGAGTCTCAGCCCGGCTTCTCGTCCACTCCTGATGCCAGAAGTCATGCCCACAGCTTGCCCCCTGGGCCATCTTGGTGCACAAACAGCCCAGGTCCAGAAACTCCCAATTGAATCCCTAAATGGAATAGCTCCCTACAGAGATGTCTCTGGAACCCAACCATTTATAATCTTAGAATTTGAGAACCACACAGCTGTACACGCAGCCATGTGACCTTCCATGATATGCAAAATGAGCAATAGAGAATAAATGATTTAGTGTCTGCCCCTGGAAGACAGGCTTGAATGGTGGTGGGAAAATTTGAGCAAAATATAATGTCTCAAAATCGAGAGAGAGTATCTGAGCATTTGTCTTCCATAGAGGCAGAGTGAGGACTGGGGTGGAGGGGAGGGGATAACTGGGATATTGGTGGTGAAAAATTTTCACTGGTGGAAGGATGGGTGTTTAAGCACTCTATGGCTGAATCTCAAACATTAAAGCTTTGTAACTATATCATGGTGGCTCAATAAAAAAATAAATAATATAAATAAATAACAATGATTCCTCATGCTGGAGCAATAGTCCAGAGGATGGGACATTTGCCTTGCATTTAGCCAACCTGGTTTTGATCTCTGGCATCTCATATGGTTCTCCCCCGGACCCACCAAAAGTGATCCCTGAGTTCAGGAGTAAACCCTGAGTACTGCCAAATGTGGCCAAAAACTAAAATAACAACAACAAAATGATTCTATGGACTCTATTATAAATTTCAATATATAAGGAGAAAGTGAGAAAAATGATTTTTTCCCTACTCGTACATGAGTAAAATGTCAGCCAATGCCTGTTTTATCTAATTAATGAATACTTTTTTATCCTAATTGAATTTTATGGAGATTTTCTTTTCACTTGTCACTAATGCCACCTGAGATATTCAGATTATCCCATTTAAGAAAAAAAAATAGGTTTAAGCCCATAGGAAGTAGGATGTGGGGATTTTTAAAACTTATTGGTTTGGCAGAACTCAAGGAGAGCTTTTTATGTTGGGGTCTTGAGTGACATCAGTTCTGTCCACAAGACCTTTCTTCCTTATTTATTTATAGACTCACCATGAATTACAAAGTTACAAAGACATTTGTGATTGAGTTTCAGGTGTACAATGTTCCAACACCAGTTCCTTCACTGGTGTCTACTACCTTCCACCAATGTCACCAGTTTTCTTCCTGCTCCAGTAATGGCAACTGTGCGAATGAGCTGTTCTGGGACCCAAAGATTGATACGTCACTAAGGTTTTAAGTGACAAGCCCCAAGCTGGTAGTGGCTCCGAACTAGGGGGCTCCTTCCTCTCCCCCCAAACTGCCTCTGTGGCAGGCACATTTTCTCCCCATAATTTCCTTTTCCATTTTTTAAAAAAATTTTGTTGAATCACCATGAGATAGTTACCAGCTTTCATGTTTGGGTTACAATCACACACTGCTGGGGGGAATGCCAACTAGTCCAGCCTTTCTGGGAAACAATATGGATAGTCCTTCAAAAACTAGAAATTGAGCTTCCATATGACCCCACAATTTCCTTTTCCTTAACTTATCCCCTTCCCCCTGCCCCAGTGGCAAGCTTCCTACTGAACAGTTCTGCTCCCCATTTCTACTGTCTTTTGGCACCTGATCTTCTAGAAAGTATTTTTAGATCCTACATAAGAGATAGAACATTCAGAGTTGTTTCCTCCTCTGATTTCAGTAAATGTGATACTCTCCAGATCTACCCATGTAGCAGCAACTTGCATGATTTCATTTTTTTTCTTATGGCCGAACAGTATTCCATTGCATACATGCACCATAGTTTCTTTGTCCAATCAGCTGTTCTTAGACATTTGGGTTATTTCCAGACTGGGTTATTGTGAAAAGTGAGGTAATGAACAAAGAAGTATGGATGTCTTTTCAGTGTTGTGCTTTAGGGACTTTGGGGTATATTCCCAGGAATAGAATCGCTGCATCATGTGAGAATTTAATTCCTAGGTTTTGAGGAATGTCCATATTGTCCAAAAGGGCTGGAGCTGTCAACATTCCCCCAGCAGTGAATGAGGGTCCTTTTTTCTCCATATCCTCTGGTTATTGTTCTTTTAGATTAGTGCCAGTTTCTCTGGAATGTGGTGATATCTCATTGTTGTTTTGGTTTGCATTTTCCTGATGATTAGTAATATAGAGGTTTTTTCATATTTTTATCATTTGTATTTCTTCTTCAAGGAAGTTTCTGTTCTCTCTTCCCATTCTTTGATATGGTTGAATTATTTTTCTTGTGATTTGACTTTTGTGCATGGCATTAGAAGGAAGTCTGACTTTTTTTTGCATGTGACTGACCAATTGTCCCAGCACCACTTTATTGAAGAGGCTTTCCTTCATATTTTTTGTTCCTTTATCAGAGATTAACTGACTATGTACTTGAGGGACTGTTTCTGGATTTTCTATTCTATTCCATCATCTGAGGGTCTGTTCTTATTCCAGTGTTTTAATTACTGCTTCTTTATAGTACACCTTGAAGTTGGCCTTAACCACTTATTTTACACCCTTATATATATATTTTTAAATTTTTATTAGTGAATCACCGTGTGGTACAGTTACAGACTTACAAATTTTTGTGCATGCATTTCAGTCATACAATATTCAGTACTCATTCCTCCACCAGTGCCCATTCTCTACCACCAATGATCCCAATGTGCCTCCCCTACCCACATCTCACCCCCACATTCCCCGCTCCGCTTCTGTGGCAGGGCATACCCTTTTGCTCACTCTTTCATGTTGGGTGTTGTGGTTTGCAATAGAGGTATTGAGTGGCCATCGTGTTCAGTCTACAGTCTATTTTCAGAAAGCATCTCCCATCTCGAGTGGGCCCTCTAAGTACCTTGGTGGTCCCTTATCTATCTGAACTGCCTTTCCCTCCAGCATTTGAGGCCAGCTTCCAAACCGTGGAGCAAACTTCCTGGTACTTATTTCTATTATTTTTGGGTGTTAGTCTCCCATTCTGTTATTTTATATTCCACAAATGAGTGCAATCTTTCTCTCTGTCTGTCTCTCTCTTTCTGACTCATTTCACTTAACATGATGTTGATCCACTTATATGCAAATTTCATCACTTCATCTTTTTCTAACAGCTGCATAGTATTTAATTGTGTAGATGTACCACAGTGTCTTTAACCAGTCATCTATTTTCAGGTACTTGGGTTTTTTCCAGATTCTGGCTATTTAACACCTTTTTAAACTGTGCCTTCATTTAACTGCTGTCATTATAAACTGGATACAAGGTGACTAAATCAACATAAACTATCATCTTTAGGCTTCCCTTTTTAAGTAGCAGATACCAAATTAACTTTGTTATGATTTATTGGTACAAATAGAAAGTTGTCACTTCAAAATTATGATCTTTGGTTTTGCTATACAATATTAACCCTAGTAGGAAAAGTCCTTGGAAAGTATTGTTTGCACTAGGAAGATCAATTCAAAACTTTCAGTGTCTTCTTATTACCTAAACATAAATCATGGTTTTTAAACTGGAATAAACAAATATCACCTGTTAAGAGACTTAGAAATGGGTTTGCTTAGTTTGCCCAATACTTAATACTAGTAAGGGCTTGAGTTTAATTTATACTTTAGGAAATATAAAGCATACAGACTTGGGGCAAAACTATGTAAAGTATTTCCTCTCCTTGTCTACTTTTTGTTTGTTTTATTTCTGTAACAGGAGTAAAAGTGCCAGTTTTCATTAATATATCTTATAGGAAATCATAGTTTCATTTTTATTAAGATTTTATATAGCTTTTGCTATGTCTAATATGATGTTATCTGCAGGCTATTTAATTAGATTCTGATGACCTGAAAACATTTTAAGTGGTCCCACATAATTTCCCAAATGATAATTCCCAAAAAGATGGCATATGCACCAGAAATTGCATCAAATTCTTTAAAATTTGTCTGAAAAATCACTTTTCTTTTTTCTACAGGTACAGAAACTGAGAGTGAGTTAGCTGAAACACTCTGCATTTTAAGGCATTTCGATGTTGAAAAGGAGAAGTGGTATTTTTAAATCCCTATATGCCAGTTTAGAAGCATGATTTTTTTTTAAGTTGGTGCACCACCAAATTTATTTTATTTATTTTTTCACCCTGGGAGACAAAAGTGTCTTCTTTCTTTCTTTCTTTCTTTCTTTCTTTCTTTCTTTCTTTCTTTCTTTCTTTCTTTCTTTCTTTCTTTCTTTCTTTCTTTCTTTCTTTCTTTCTTTCTTTCTTTCTCTCTCTCTTTCTTTCTTTCTTTCTTTCTTTCTCTCTCTCTCTCTTTCTTTCTTTCTCTCTCTCTTCTTTCTTTCTTTCTTTCTTTCTTTCTTTCTTTCTTTCTTTCTTTCTTTCTTTCTTTCTTTCTTTCTTTCTTTCTTTCTTTCTTTCTTTCTTTCTTTCTTTCTTTCTTTCTTTCTTTCTTTCTTATTGAATCACCATGTGGAAAATAACAATGCTTTCAGGCTTAAGTCTCAGTTATACAATGCTGAAACAACCATCCCTTCACCAGTGCACATATTCCACCACCAACACCCCCCCAGTATACCTCCCATCCCGCCCTTCCGCCCCCACCTGTGTAACTGATAAATTTCACTGTACTTTCTCTTTACTTTGGTTACATTCAATATTTCAACAAAAAACTCACTATTATTGTTAGGAGTTCCCCACTAGAGTCAGACCTGTTGTGAAGAGAAATGAGGTTTTGGATTTCTGTATTTTAGCAACTAAGTCCAGGGAAATTTCTCCCAGAAATTGGATCATTGCAAGCTTGTAACTCTCATCTGTGGTCCTCATATTATGTCAGTCGACATGCCCTTCCACGCCCCCCCCCTTCTGGACAGGAAAAGGTGAGAGAGAAAAATCTTTTCCCTCCTGGGCAGGTATGGGGCTGAGGCTTAGTTCTCAGTCTGGAGACATTCTGCAAGAAGCTGCCAGTATCAAAAGTAGTTTAGCTGGCCTCTGGAATCATGCTCGTTAGAAGCATGATTTTTGATCCCACACAAGTAAAGTGTAATGAATGTACTGAAGAGGTTTATCAGCTTTTTGATTATTTTTTAAACTGTTAATGTCACTGTTTTATTGACTTATTTTCTAGGTTCCAAGGATAGAAAGGAATTGCACTGGAAGTGTAGCTGGGCAGTCTCACACTTGCTATTTTCTGTGGATATGTATGAAACTAAACAGGCAAGCATCGCAGGAACCTGGATGAGAGAATCCATTCTTTAAAGAGTCAGCTTAGCCAGTGTGTGACCCTGAGGTCCCACCCAGACCTCAGGACTCCTTTGTCATGACCCATTTTCACTCTTTTTCTTTGAAACTCTGCTTTGCTACTCAGTTACTGAGGTTCCTCTGGGTCAGTGTTTCTGATGCATTAGATGGACTTGCTGACACAGAAACAAAGTGTAAGTTCCAGTGTTCCTCAGACCCTCACCACACTCTTCCCAGCATGCTCTTACCATCCAACCTTGTTGCTTTTGTAATCAACAAGTCTATTGTTCACCTCCTACATGTTAGGGGCTAAATCCTTGTTCCCTTAACTTATTTGGAAGAAGTTTACCTTTTCTTTTCTTTTTTTTAATTTTATTGAATCACTGTGAGATACAGTTACAAGCTTTCATGTTTGAGTTACAATCACACAATGATTAAACACCCATCCCTCCACCGTGCACATTCCGAACCACCAATATCCCCAGTATACCCCCAATTTCCGACCCTCCCACTGCTTTCATGGCAGACAATATCCCCCATACTCTCTCTCTACTTTTGGGCATTATGGTTTTCAATGCAGAGACTGAGAGGTTATCATGCTTGCTCCCTTATCTACTTTCAGCACACGTCTCCCATCCTGACCTATTTCTCCAACCCTCATTTTCTTAGCGATCTCTTCTCTACTCCAGCTGCCTTCTTCCACCTACCCCCAACCCGCTCATGAGGCAGACTTCCAACTATGGAGCAATCTTCCTGGCCTTCGAATCTACTGTCCTTGGGTGTCAGTCTTGTGTTATGTTATTTTATACTCCACAAATGAGTGCAGTCCTTCTATATCTGTCCTTCTCTTTCTGACTCTTCACTTAGAGCATGATACTCTCCATGTCTATCCACTTATGAGCAAATTTCATGACTTCCCTTTTCATCTCATTGCAGTGGGGCTGGAGAGATAGCACAGTGGATAAGGTATTTATCTCACCATGTGGCAGACCCAGATTTGATTCCCAGAATCCCCCATGGTCCTCTGAGCACCACTAGAACTAATTCCTGAGTGCAGAACCAGGTGTAACCCCTGAGCATTGCCACTTGAATTTATTCATCTGACAACTTCCACTGAAATCTTCTCTTGAGAGTGCTGAGAGAAGCTGGACTTCACTCAAGGTCTTGGGAGTCTAAGGAGTCTTGGCAAAGGATTCAAGTAGGACAATCTGAGAGACCATGCTAGCCATTAAGAATATTCCTACAGAAATGTGCATTCACCTCCATCACTGTCCTTCTGGTTTAGCCTGAGCAGTATGAACATGGAGCCAGAAAGACAGTTTACAGTGCAGGGGCTTCTAATTCCTAGCTGAGTCAGTGACCTTGGGCAAGATTTAAACAACCTTTCTATGCCTCATTTCCTTATCTTGAAGTAATGCTAGGACTATAGGTTTTGCACTTTTGCAGAAGTTGATAATCTATGTCAGGTTCAATAGCTGCGATATTTTTAAGAGCTCAGTAAATGTGAATTATTATTTTCATACATATAAGGTTTTGAGAGAGAAATACAGAGACCAAATGTATTTGATAATTTGATTACTCCCTGACCCCCTTTCCACACACACACACACACACACACACACACACACACACAGACTCACAAGTCTATCAAGTCTATGGCAAAAGGGGTTCCTAACAAATGTTTTTTCAATAAAATGACTGACTTAGAAGAGTGGTGGACTATCAACACGTCCTTTTCTTCATGTAAGAGTCATAAGTTGCTGAACTCTTTATGCTTATTTTTTGGCAACATTTCCTTTCTATTGTTCATTTTTACTGAAAGTGCAAGTAGATATGTGTAATGTGATTTGCAGACCATTGCTTCTCTGTTGAGTCACAGATTGAGAAGGAAAGCATTTTAGTTTTCTCAGATACCTCTTGCTCTTACAATGATGTCAATTGTGGTGCACACAGACTGTGGCTTTATGGTCTACCTTGTTTTCAAAGTGCAAATAAGTACTAGGGAAGAACGAGATGCTTGGGGACTTCCTCTACTGTGTTTTAGAAATAAGTATAATAAAAGAAAACTCCACCTTTTTTAAAAAAAATCATACTCAGTCTATTTCAAAGGATTTTGGGAACACAGAACTATACTACAGTATGTCACTGTAGGCACCAGGACTATGCACACATGGCTATACTAGGAAAGCACAACCCACACAACCAAGTACACATATGCACAAATGTGCATACATACACATGCACACCCAGCACCTGTGCTTTTTGATTTCGATAAATTAAAATACATGATATTTCTTACACTCAGTCAAGTGGACCTGGGTAGTCTGTGTATTCCCACTACATCAAGGGAAAAGTAAAAAAAATAAAAAAAGATGCATTGGGGAAGAATATTTTTTTGTGGATGTGAAGCAAGAGAAGAGGGGCACAGCCTTATGACATGGCCCTTTGTGACATTGGTGGAACTGGAGACGACCAGAACTAACAGAGAAATTAAGGGTCCCAGGGTGGGAACGAGGAGTGAGGGCTGCTTCCTCTAGGCAGGTGAAGTCACTGAACATCCAGCTTTTTCCAAGTCCAGTTTGGTTACGTCATTTGGCTGATAAAATCTGATTGCCAGCAGATTTTACTGGCGTGGAAATTGCTCTTGCTCAGAGTAAGGCTCACTTCCCTCTGCAGTGAGGCAATGTGTAAAGCTAGAGTCCAGCTGCAACACCAGAGCCCTAGGGAGGTCCGATGGTGGTGCCAGACTACTGAATTCAGTTCTGGGAAAGCCCAAGAGCTCAGTTGTGGCCAAAAAGAGAGAATCCAGAAGCATCTCCCACATCTGACCGTGCGGCTACACTGTTTGGTGAAAGACCCCAGATGACTGGCGCGCTGCAGAGAAACATTGTCAAGGATTGCCATGGGCACTCCACACTGTACAGAGGGTGGGCTGAGAAGCTCTGGCAAGTGCAGTCTTCTGTGAATGGGATTTGGAGGGATGACAGCACAATCACACACACACACACACACACACACACACACACACACACACACATGGAAGCTGCCTCCTCTATGAGCGGTACAGCTCTCAACAGAGCCCATTAAGTGGGTGCTTCCCCTGTTTAGGGTAGAAGCTCTGATTTGGAAGACAATAATGGATGCAAAGTTTTGTGGCATGCTTCCAAGTGCCAGGCTCCATGCTAGACATTGGCTTACTCTTGAACAGTGATCTGGGGTGGGAGAACAGTTCAGTCTATGCAGTTTTCGGGCAAAGGCACAGACGAAGTTATCCAGTTAGCACCTGCAGGATGAAGCCTGGCTGGATGCAAGCAGCCTTGTGACCTGGACCACTTTATGCTGCAAAGTGCACTCACATGCTGATTATGAAAGATGATCTGCAGCTGAGAGCTCACCATCAATTCCTGTTGAGTGGCTCATCTCTTGTTTAAGATTATTTAGATGTGGGTTGCCGGTGGCTCTCCCAGGAAATAAATGATCTAGAGGAACAGTGATTCTACAGGAATTTATGGGTTGGGTTCTAATTCTGCCCTGTAATGCCCTTTTTGCTTTCATATCCAGCTTGAATGAGGGGGCAAATAAGAATTCTGAGAATCTGTAGAATTTCATAGCGCTCCCCAGATCAGTTTATTTATCTCTAAAATGAGGACAGCACAACACCCTATTTTATAAAGTGCTGTAGTTGAGAGAGAATTTATGCCAAGGATTTGTAGCACATTGCTTGGTGAATTTTAATTGTTAAGTAAATAGTAACATTCACACATTTTGTTTTGATTGTTTGGGACCTCATCTGGTGGACTCTGCTTAGGGGCGCCATTCCTGGTGATGCTCAGGGAATCATGCAGTGCTAGAAATAGAACCTGGGTCCCTGCACACATGGGGCTATTTCAATGGACCCCATCTAAACATTTTTTTGAACATTGTAAACATGAAGTTTTAAGACACTCATTTATGGCCTCCCATCCCAGGTTTGCTTTTATTCATTGATTGTATGGTTCTGGCAAATTTCTTTCCAAGCATTGCTTCCATGGTCTATAAAAGTAGTAGTATATATCTCACAGATATAAAATTATGAAATGTAAATAAGAGTAGATATATAACAGATTATGGAATTAAAATTTATGAAGATAAAATATGAAAGCTTAGCATGGTCTAAACATCAACAATGATAGTTTCTATGAATTATTATTATAAATTAGCCCCCAAAAAACATTGTCTTGGTCCAGGAACTGCTATCAAATGTCATGTAAGGCCATCATAAAATTTTTTCTTATTTTCTTTTTAGATTTGTGGTGCTGGGGATTGAACAGAGGACCTTCAAACATGCAAGGCATGTGTTCTACCACTGAAGCACATTGTCAGTGTAAGAGTCATGATGCTTCCTATAAAAATCAGCATTTTTGTGTATGGACAGAAGTCACATATGACCAAGTAGTTTGAGACTCTCTGATGCTAGTTTGATCACAGATACATAACTTCTATGTGACCATGAGGGCCTTTGCTGACCTTTGTGCGCCTCAAGGCATGTAGACATATGCCTTCTGCCTGGCTTCAAAAGCTCATCGCTTACATGGCCCTTTTGAAGTTGGGTGTATGTTCTACAGAGTGCACAGTGTGGCCAGAGGCAAATCTGGTTCTTTGTTTAAAAAGGAGGGAAGAAAAGGCCAGGCTAGAATATTGGTTGCTGATCAAATGAACTCAAAAAAGCACACCTATATGAATGTGTGCTTCTCTGTAAACCTTTATGTGTTTGCAAGTATATATGTATATATATATGTATATGTATATATATGTATATTTGCATATGTATATATGCAAACATGTACAAAATAATGCACATAAGTATGTGTCCATGGCAGTGATTTTGTTAACTGTAGCTACAAAGATTTTCAATCTTCATCTTTCTAATTATAGTATCTATAATAATGGTATATATGTACATATACATACACACATTTGAAATTACAAAAATTATAATACACTGTAAAAATGATCTGTGGTATAGTGCTGGAATAAATTTGAAGTTACATATATATGAAAATAAAGCTCATTCTAAAACATTTTAAATATTCTGAGCAAAATTTCTCTTGATCCTGAATAGTGTTGGGGCCTTACTTTTTGCACATCTATACAAAGTATGCAGAAATGAACTATCATCTGCATTATTGAGGCCTAAAAATATTTTCCCCACAAAACATGGAACACTGTCTTGAAAAATTGAATACAATGAATACATAGGACCCTAGATTATTATATACTTACTAAAAGTATATATACATGGCAAAATATATAGTTAAAAAGGGAAATAGTTGAAAGGGAGATTGATGATTTTAAGTATAGTTTGCTTTAGATATATCAAACATTCTGATCATTTTAAAAATCAAGTGCTAAGTAACTCAATGCATATTTTTTCCATCCAATTATTTCAGTGTGTAATTGTTATCCAAGAGTAAGACAATAGAAAATATAAAAAGAATAACTGGAAATGAATTTATTTTATTTTATTTTTTGCTTTTTTGGGGTCACACCCAGTGATACTCAGGGGTTACTCCTGGCTCTACACTCAGGAATTACTACTGGCAGTGCTTGGGGGACCATCGGGGATCCTGGGAATCGAACCCGGGTTGGCCGCGTGCAAGGCAAATGCCCTACTCGCTGTACTATTGCTCCAGCCCCTGGAAATGAATTTATTTTCTTCATTTTTTTTCAAGCTATAAATGTTGTGCTAGAATGGGAAGTATTCCAAATTTTTCTTTTCTTTTTATTCTTTCAAATTATAAAAAGAGGAAAATGAGGAGGAGAAAAAGTATCTGTCCTTTGGGTTGTAGAAACATGAAAATTCTTCTTTCCATACACAAAGAAGCTTTCTTTGTTGTCCTAGCTGGTTTTCAGCTTAAATTCTGAAAATGGATTGACCTAGAAAGCAGCTGTTTTGCATGGGCATGGGAGAGTAACCATTGCTAACATGTACTTTTTGAACCTGTATTTCTCAATTATTCACATGTAAATCACTTGCATTAACCATTTCTATTTGAGATTGTGATTACTGAGAATAACACAATGGCTTAGGAATGTGTACAATATTTATTTAACCCCTTAGTGAAAACCCATCTGCAGGGAAAAGTGCTCACAGACATTACTACCCAAAGGTTTTGACAAAGAGATGTTCCTTTATCATGGGGTTATGAAACACATAGCACTATAATTTACTGAAGTTCAGCTTTAGAACAAGCTGTTTCTTTTATGTACAAAGCTAACAATTCACAGTTCTAAGCTGAAATATATTTTTCTGTTGTTGGAAGGTTCAAAGATATGGCATTTTGAAAGTCCTTAATTAGATTTAATATTTTAGTCATACCAAAGATTCTCTTTAACCAGTATGTACTTATTTGGCACTTGCTTTATTTAATGATATACATTTCACACTGTGAATAACCAACAGAAGTCTCATAAAAGCTCCAATAGCTTTCTTTTTTTTTTTTAACAGAAAGCAAAGAAGTCAGAAAAGATTTATGGAGAGTGGCCCAAATTGAAACCTATTTGGAAGCACCTTTCCTATATGCACAGTTAAACATCTTAGTGTTTTATTTGAAAAGAAGGAGTACATAGACAGATAGTTCCAAGTTTGAAACACACATTACGTTCTATTTCTATGAAAACACATCATACAATCAGCATTCATAGAGGGCTGCCAGCTCTGGAAGACTTGCATGCCCATGGGTCATCCCTGGAGGACAGGCTGTATATAAATACCAACTGTCAGTTCATAGTTTGTGCAAATATGAAGTCTGTTAGGCCAAGATAACATGTATATACTGTGACATGACAATACCTAGCTACATAAGTACAGCAGACCTCAGTATATCTAGTACTTGACATTATTTCACATCTCACAAAAAGAGCAGGCAATCTGCAGTCAGATCAGTAAATAACAGTAAGTGTAAGGGGTGGGGTGAAACTGGATGGCGATGATTCTCAAGGAGGTCATGTAGGGAAGAGAAAATCATTTGTATAACTTGGACATCCTTTTGTTTCCTGAAACACTAATCAGGAAAGGAAGAGAGCCTTAGCTCCAGCCATGAATAGTAACTGGTTCATAATGGATGTTCAAGAAACATTTTATTTTGATTTTTTTTTTGTTTTTTGGGTCATACCCGGCAATGCAAAGGGTTACTCATGGCTTTACACTCAGGAATTACTCCTAGCAGTGCTTGGGGGACCATATGAGATGCTGGGAATAGAACCCTGGTCGGCCGCATGCAAGACTACTGTACTATTGCTCCAGTCCCTCAAGAAACATTTTTAAGTCTGTTGATTCCTTGCTTGTTGATCCAGACATGGATCTGTCACTGCAATGATTTAATTTATATGTTATTTTGTGAATTGTGATTGTAATTGATTAATATACCTCCCTTTGCTTTACTTTAGCCTCCAGTGTTTTCTGTCCAAGTGAGGTTTGCAGTATCTTTTACCTACTGACCTCTCCAACTAGTTGATGATTTGCCTCATTTTCTGTAGGTTAGAGTGAAATTGTTTCCTAAAGATCTTTCAAGTTACCCCGCTTCCCAAAACTGTGTTTTATTTTCCCTGAATATCCTTCAAATCTTGTGTTTGCATGTGCTCTGGGAAGGAGAGTTTTCTTTTGGGGCCTCTTTCTTCCTCCTAAGATTCATCTCTCCCTCCTAAAGACCCCAAATCACTTAATATTTAGCTTTCTTAGAGGCACTTTTAGCATCCTGTGTTGTAATGCACTTGTTTATATGAGGTCTTAAACTTTTGTCTTATCAGCTATTTCGATTAAGGGCTGGAGTTCATAATTTACCCATCTTTGTGGCCAACATAAAATTCATTTACAAGTTCTTTTTCAGTTATGTAGGCCACTCAGTTGTTCCTATATATGCTCATCCCATCTTATGCTCCTGATTTGTTCCTTTTATTTGGGAATTTAGATTATATAGAAGTTGGGCATATGCCTCAGTGGTAGAGAACATGCTTTGCAGGAACCTCTGCATGTGATCCCCAGGTTGCAACAACAACAAAAATCAAACTGTGTAAGTACTAGAATAATTTGTTTTTAAGGTTGACTCCCTTACATTAATGTGAGCCTCACAAAGACTTGTGTTCACAACCACATCCTATGATCATACAATGTAGCCCTTACTAAGCATTCAATACATAGGTACAGAGATAGATAGGACAGATAGATAAAGAGGCTGGCTCCGGCCCTAGTTATGATTTGTGACTTTGTCTTCCATGAGAACTTCTTGAATTTCAGAAATTCATCTACTTTGGGGATTTTGTTAAAATGTCCTAGTGCAGACTCTTTTATTTATCATTATTTTTTGTCTAAAAATTTAAATCACGTGAGATACACAGTTACAAAGCTGTTCATGATTGGGTTTCAGTCATACATTGTTTCAACACCCATCCCCATGTTTTCAGTTTTCCTCCCCTTAAATTTCCCCCACCCTCTGCCTCTAGTCTCTCTCTCTCTCTCTCTCTCTCTCACTTTCTCTCTCTCTCTCTCTCTCTCTCTCTCTCTCTCTCTTTCTTTCCTTTTGGGAGTTATGGTTTGCAGAACAAGGCATGAAATGTTATCACGTTTGTTCTTTTACCTACTTTCAGCACTCAGTTCCTATTCAGTGTCATTATTTCCATCTATCACTGTCATTGTTGTTCCTTCTCCATCCCAACTGTCTTCTTCCCCCCAGCACTTGAAGCAAGATTGATTCAATCCTCTGACCCTTGTTTCCTTTTTTTTTTTTTTTGCTTTTTGGATCACACCCAACGATGCACAGGGGTTACTGGCTCACACATTCAGGAATCACTCATGGCAGTGCTGGGGGACCATATGGGATGCTGGGAATCGAACCCGGGTCGGCCACATGCAAGGCAAATGCCCTACCTGTTGTGCAATCGCTCTGCCCCAGACCCTTGTTTCCACTGTCCTTAAATATAAGTGTGTTCATTTATCGTTAGGATATTTAGATTTTTTCTTTCCCCTCAACTTCATTTCCCAGTTTTCTCTCCCCCAACCCCCAACTAGATAAAGCCATATGACAGAATTTAGCTCATAGGTTGTTGATGAAGTTATGTGTATGTTTTTAGGACCAGCCCATAAAATTTAATTTTTACTTTCCATTCTCTCTCCCTGTCTACCTGCTGAATTTTCAAAACGAGTAGTGAACTCTTTTGTTCTAGGGCATGACTAGACCACAGATGGAAGATTCCTGAATACCTCAACTACTGTGTGGAACAGAGACAACATATCTCAGCTACTTGAACGTAAATAAACAAGACAGCTCATTTGTGAAGCTATTGAAATGTTAATGTTGTTTATTAATGCAGCTTGTCAGACTTATCAAATATATATTTCTCCTTAAACAAAATCCTTATCCGGTATCTTTAATCTTTATTAGTGTTTTTTTACCTTTGCTCAGCGAGAATACTTTTAATTTCCATACAGTTTTTTCTTGAATCCCATATTTCTATCAGGTAATATTCCTTGTCTTTTATTCCTTGTTCTCATCATTTTAATCAGATTATTTTTTCTTTTGGCTGACTTATCATAACATCCTGAAAAGTTTTCCTCCTTTGTTTTCTGTTAGTTGTTTTTTCCTGACTCTAATCTTTCTTCTATCTAGCCATCATTTTTGTCCTTTTCAAAATTTTACTGGTATAAAGTTGCTTACAATAATTTATTGCGTTCAATATTCCAACACCAATCCTACAACCATAACACCTTTTCACCATCATTATTTAGAATTTTCCCACCATAACCCAAGCCTGCTCCCAAAGCAGGTCCTAAGTAATTTATTTTGTATTTTTTTTATGAATAATGTGTTAAAAATGATCCAAAAAAGTTTCCTTAGAGGAAAATGCGTGAAGATTGTTGTATCTCACCTTAGAGTCATTAAGCTCTTGTATAAGAGATTACTCTCATATTGTTACATGTCAAGACTTGTGTGCTAATATTTGTTTATTTATTTTTGGATCCAGATAGATTGCCTTCTACCTTAACCCCATCAAATATGGTGTGCTACTCTTGGCATGTCAGTGGAGTAGAGTATGAAATCTTGTGAATGCAGCCACATGGTCCAGGGATTCTAAAATTTTAAATAAGGGGCTGGAGCGATAGTGCAGTGGGTAGGGTGTTTGCCTTGTACATGGCAAACCCAGGTTTGATTCCTCCGCACCTCTCAGAGAGCTCGGCAAGCTACCGAGAGTATCTTTCCCACACGGTAGAGCCTGGCAAGCTACCGATGGCATATTCAATATGCCAAAAACAGTAATAACAAGTCTCATGATAGAGATGTTACTGGTGCCGGATCAAGTAATCGATGAGCAATGGGATGACAGTGACAGTGACAACTGGAGATGACTTTAGGATCAAAAGCATTTCTGTAGCATGTGGCTCTCTTCTGAGATTTATTTGTGAGTATCTGGATGATGGCCATTAATGAGGTTTTATGGTGTTGGAAGCAGTTTGTGGATATGACTGCCAGGCTCCAGGAAGGACGAGAAAATGGGGGATGGTGGATATTGCCCATTCCCAACTCTGAGAGAGCCTGGAGATTTTAGTCACTGAGGTTTTCAGTGGATACATTCTCATGTGAGAGAGGTTTCTCTTGAATCTGTGAAGATAAGCCATAAGCATGACATATACTAGCCACTGTTTTTTTAAATTTTGAAAGCATTGATCTAATTCTGTACCACTTTGGCTTTCTTCCCCATTGTTTTCAAGTGGAGTTAAATATTCTTGTGTATGTTTTTCAATCCAACTACAACTTCATCTAGCCATTCACTAGCTATCTTTCAACTGCATCTCAAGCCTAAACACACAAACACAGTAAACAATGGCCACAACAAAACCAGAGGTATTTAGTTTTGCACTTTTGATTTGCTGTGCTTGATACTGAGCCTGAAGTGCCTTTCTCTCAACCTTCTCTTTAAAAACATTCTCATGATACTACAAAGACAAAAGTAAACAATCACCTTCCTCTCTTTTCTGATCTCTCAGAATGATTTCATTGTTTTCTTATCTGTACTATTAAGGTATTTTGAATATAACACATAATATGTATTTCCCTAGGGAACTGGAGCTGTAGGGCATTTGCCTCGCACACTTCCCAACCCAGGTCCAATCCCTGACATCCTATATGCTCCCCTGAGCACCACCAGGAGTAATCCCTGAGTGCAGAGCCAGGAGTCAGCCCTGAGCACCACCTAATATGGTTTAAATAAAGCATTTCCTTAGATTTCAAGTACATATCTGTGTGTCTTCTAATTAATTGACTAATGCACCAGAAATTGATTTAATTTATCTTTAAATTATTCTGGATCTACTTTGGTGTGTGGTAACAAGAAAATAAAACACTCTTTAAAACTTCAGTTATTTTTTCACCTGTCATATAAATTACTATCAAAGAAAAATATGGCCTTATTTTTCACTGTGGGGTCTTTTCAACTAGAATATGTAACTGTTCTCTATTGCAATAGCTAACACACTGAAGACTGATATCTTTCAATAATAACAAATGCATGATGCATTGTGCTGAGATCATTATGTTATTAATCTTGTTTAATCCTTTCAATGACTTCATAAAGTCAATATCATAGTTATTTCCACTTTAAGCTACTGTTTTGTTTGTTTATGATGGATGATGATATGCAGTTGTGAAGGTGTAAAGTTCTTAGAAAAGTTGCCTTCTACAGGTACTACTCAGGAAAGTATAATTAATTTTGTCCCAAGTGACACACCATTTAAAAATTTACTGTCTTCCTATTCTACTAAAACCTTCATAGATTATGTATATAATATACAGCTATATGTGTCCATACATACATGCAAAAATATAAATATGTAATATTTATATTTGTAAATTTATATATATGTAAATTTATATCACTGTCACTGTCATCCCGTTGCTCATCGATTTGCTCGAGCGGGGACTAGTAACGTCTCCATTGTGAGACTTGTTACTGCTTTTGGCATATCGAATACATCACGGGTAGATTTCCAGGCTCTACTGTGAGGGCGAGATACTCTCATAGCTTGCCGGACTCTCTGAGAGGGACAGAGGAATTTATATATCAATGTGAATTTATTTATATATTTATTTATATATATGGAAGTTGTAGAATTCTATCAATGAGTTTAAAATAGATTTTGTTTTCTATAGATATTTATCAGATATTTATCTCTGATTTCTATGGAGACTTCTAGGGACAGAGTAAGTCCTTGAACAAACCATCATGCATTTTAAAGCATTTAGAAAAGTCATATGCATGTAGGCTGAAACCATAGTACAGCAGGTAAGGCACTTGTCTTGCATGTAACTGACTTGGGTTCAATTTCTGGCACCCAATAAGGTCTTCTGAGCACCACCAGGAGTGATAGCTGAACACAAAGTCAGGAGTAAGCCCTGAGCACTGCTGAGTTTGCCTCCAAACAAAATAAAACAAAAAGAGAAGATAAGGGCATTGTTCTGAGATATTTGAGTGCACTAGAAACCTTGTTCCCAAAACTCAGTGCAGGGGCTCAAAATGAAGACATAGAGGCTATCAGACAAAACCCAATGACAACTAAACCTCATGCTTTTTGGAACAGTTTCTGACATTAATTGACAAGCTATGGCATTTTTATTCAGATATTATCTGAATTTAAACAATGTCAGTTCTACATGATGTGTATGTGATTAGAGGAAAATACTCTTCATTATAGAAATGCAAACTAGTAGAACAGGACAAAACTATTTCTGTAAGCTGAACTGAATATCCTTGTGTTAGTTCAGAGGGTAGAGGGTTTAATTCCTTTGATATAAAAGTTTCTAGTTGACTTTGAAGGAAACAAATATGCATGAAGTACGTATTGTTGTAGTATTTTACAAATCTCTTATTTATATTAAAATATTTTTGTTTTGTTTTTTGACAACACCTGCTTACGCTCCTGGCTAGCACTCAGGGATCACTCCTGGCAGGATGCAAGTGATCGAAAGTGGGTTGGCTACATACAAGGCAAGTGCCTTACCTCCTTTACTATCTATCTCAGCTCCAAATGCACTTGACTCTTCTAATGCACTGGCCAAAAAATATATACTTATATTTATTTTTTATATACCAAAAATGAACACTGGGCAAGATCTGAGGGTTAAAAGTAGGAAAAGGGATATTGTTGATAACCCTTCAGTATCAATATAGCAAACCACAATGCCCCCAGACAGAAAGGGGGCATGGGGAGGGGAGGGAGGAGGGAGAGAGAGAGAAGCACCTGCCATAGAGACAGGCAGCAGGTGGTGGTGGGGGGTGATGGGAGGGAACCTGGGAATATTGGTGCTGTGAAATGTACACTGGTGGAGGGATGGATATTGGAATACTACGTCACTGAAATCTAACCATGAACAGCTTTGTAAGGGTCTATCTCACAGTAATTTAGTTAAAAAGTTTTTAAAAAATCTCTTCTTTCATATGTCATTTTCCTATTAAAACTCCCACTGTCTCCCATTGCCTATAGCTCTGAACCTCTTGATCAGTTTTCTTGGCCTTTGATCCTATCATATCCATTCCTATGAGTTGACTCCACCTGTCAACTCAACTAGTCACAAACTTCCCTACTCATTCTAGGCTCCCTTGTGTTGTATGCCAGTCTCTCTACTCCAAAACCTACTCATCTATAGTTCTTCAAACTCTTTTTTCCTTTCTTGGAGATGTCTCCTGAACATATCTTCGCAAAGTCCTCTCTTTACAGCCCTTTCCTTCTGCTCAATCTGGGTTTCCACTTTTCACCGTTGTCTTATGTATTTTCTCTCTATAGGCATGTTCTCATCTTACTAATTAGTTCATAAGCATGTAGACCTCATACCTTTCATGTCCCAGGATGTCTCACAGTACAGTAAAAAAGTAAACTATATTTACATAGTGGTTCATGCTCTAAGCTAGATTCTTCCTACAAATTTTCTGGTTTAATTATTATAATAACCCTTTGAGTTATGTCTTAATAACTCAGTTTTTGTTTGTTTTTTTTTTTTGCTTTTTGGATCACACCCAGCGATGCACAGAGATTACTTCTTCTGGCTCTGCACTCAGGAATTATCCTGATGGTGCTTAGTGGACCGTATGGGATGCTGGGAATCTAACCGGGGTTCGCCATGTGCAAGGCAAACGCCTTACCCACTGTGCTATTGCTTCAGCCCCAATAACTCAGTTTTAGAGTTGAGGCAAGCATGGCTCAGAAAAGTTAGATGAACTACCCAACATGACACAGCTAATAATGAATCAAGCTAGTCTGTCAGCTCTGTCTGTCTCCAAAACTCATGATTTTCCAAATATACTTTGTATATATTAGATATTTGTTACTAACAGCAATTCTCATCTATCACATTAAGGCATAATTTGTGTGCTATTTTCTCATTGACATTAATTATTACCTTACTCTTTAAAGGGCACTCATATAATCTAACATGCTTTTTCAGGGGATGAGGTTCCATTATTGTGCTTGCATGCATATTGCTCTTCATACGGAGAACTTTGATATGTGCTTGTATAATGCTTTGTTAATAGCGGTCTTTAAAGCTGAACTGCAATAAAAATACTGACTTTTGAAACTTCTGTTAGCCTCCAATACAATTTCCTGAGCTACATGAATTTTGCCGTTTCTTGTTGAAAAATAAAAGACCAAGAGATTTGACTGGACACTTGAAATTGTTTAAACTTCCAGGTAGACTGAGACCCTAGGAAAATTTGACCAATGTAATAAAAATATAATGAAGTAGCAAAATGAACATTGGATTTCTACAATTTAAATCCCCTTAAAAGTACTTTTATGCTTATGTATTAATCAATGATAATTTTCATGGCATCTATCTTAAGGCATTCCAAATAGGCTAGTGAAGTCAACTAAAATGTAGTTGCTCTGTAATTTACCGATTTCTTCTAGTTTATTACAATATACAAATTTCTTCCCTACCTTGACTTCACTCATTATTTTTGGCTTTTTTATTTTTTAAAATTTATTTATTTTTGCTTTTTTTGGGTCACACTCAGTGATGCTCAGAGTTTACTACTGGCTCTGCACTCAGGTATTACTCCTGGCGGTGCTTGGGGGACCATATGGGAAGCTGGGGATCAAGCCCAGGTCGGCTGCATGCAAGGCAAATGCCCTACCTGCTGTACTATCAGTCTGGCCCCTTGGCTTTTCTAGACTGGAGTTGGATGGTAATAATATTTTCAGGTCTGACAGTATTAGAGACTGACTTTGGAGTTCTGAGCTATTTGATAGGTGGTGGGTGAAGCAAAGTGCAGTTGGAAAGTGCACCGTCATGAGTTAACTTTTCTTTATTATTTAGTCATGTTATCTATTCCCCAGTGGAATAGAAAAAAAGGAGAGTTGG
This sequence comes from Sorex araneus, assembly GCF_027595985.1. NCBI lineage: Eukaryota > Metazoa > Chordata > Mammalia > Eulipotyphla > Soricidae > Sorex > Sorex araneus. The sequence goes on along the minus strand of NC_073302.1, from coordinate 273,534,473 downwards.
ACTGAGCTGCTCCTATACTCACAGCCAGAAGTTAAGTATTTGCAGTTCTACTGTCTCCCCCACCCCCCACTCCCTTTGAAGACCTCAAAGGGCTGCACATCAAGGCGGTGATTTATTGTTTTATATCATCCATCCAAATCTTAAGGACACCAATAATTTTTTAAGAGCTTGTCTATTTCCAGGACTCACAGAAAAAAATGATTCTATATTTATCTCAATATATAATTAACAATAATTTCCAAGTAATGGGTTTTATGTACTGAAGACAAATCACTGGCCTTTCTTCTCTCTCTTTTCTCTTGAGGAAGTTTGAGCTGGGGGTTGGGATTCTGCTCAGTGATTACCATGACACCCAATTTGGCATCTCCCACTGTCACAACGAGCTCATGATTTCAGGTGAGGCATAAGCAAGAAGCACATGAACCCTCAAGCAAAAGAAATGAAAATTTCATCCGAATGTCCTAAAGAATAAAAATGATGGAGATAAAAACAGAAAATATATGACATGGACAAAGTTGTTTCTAACCGGAACATTTTTCAAAGTTTTCTAGGGGCATCAATTGCTCTCTGAGCAAATCGTTTTGTACAGAGCTCTAGTGAGAGCATTAGCAAACGGCCCTCTCTGCCTGCAATTAGATTAGTCATGCACTTCTAGGGCAGGAGTTATGGTGATTTGTATTCCAGAAGAATCTTTGCTCTGTGCTTTTTCAGGGAGATAATAATGAAAACTACTGAAGTATGTACCAAAGATTGCACATTTCTTTTTCTTTTAAAATTTGCCTTGTTTCTCTTTAACTTTTGAAAGGTTTATTTCACAAAAACTTAAGAGATATACACACTATAATATTTATTCAAGCCTCAAGCAGATTATAATTATGGATACTATTAATATGATAAAAATTATTATATTAACATATACCATTATATCCATGTATTACTTTCTTTGGGAGAAAGGGGAGCGTCTAACAGTGCTCTGGGACCCCCACAGCCACTCAAGTGAATCCTGGCCAACTAGATGAAATTAATCAATACTAAGACCCATGGTGCTGAGTCTCTAGTTTCCTCATCACCTAATTTATAAACTAGTGGAGAAGGAAGCTATATCTCTTTCTACCTTCCAGGTACATAACATGCCAGCATTCTTCTTAGCATTATCCTCTGTATCATCAGCGTCATTTGTACATATCCTCTATTAGAAATTATCTTATTTTGATTTGAATTTTTCAATATTTAAAATTTTAAATTGGGTGAATGGTGGGAAACTGAGCAGTACTCATGGCTTATTCTTGGCTCTATGCTCAGAAATTATTACTAGAAGTGCTCAGGGGGCCATATGGGATTCCGGGGATAGAACTGGTATCAGCCACGCGCAAGGCAAGCACCTTTCCTGCTGTACTTTCTCTCTTCATCCCTGTCAGTTCTTTTTATTTCTTATTTATATTTTTGTGGCGGCTACACCAGGCATTGTGTTATGGTCCACTTTCAGTGATATTTCTGGGTTCTTGCAGTGATATTTCTGGGAATTAAATGTGGGGTTCCCATATGTAAAATAGGGATGTCGACCCTTTGAGTCATCTTCGAGGGCCACTTTGTCAATTACTGAAAACCATTGCTTGTTCATGTTTAGGGAATACATTTTGGCCTCAGAAAAGCGACCAATTTCAGGTAAGTTTCAATAAATAAGTCTTATATATTTACATCTGAATTTTGCTTTATGAAATTCAGTGATTTTGCAATTAGTGTACACATAGGTCTGTGCATTCCATGGGTAAATATTGCCTTGTTTAAGAAAAAAGAAGATTTAAGTCTTGTTTCTCAAATATTATTCTGGGTCAATTGCATCAGTATCTCCTGGGATCTCTTTAGAAGCCTTATAAGAATACTGGCCCAGACCTGCAGTATCTGGCTCTACATTGTCACAAATTCCCTGTATTTGCATATTATAGTCTGAAAAGCATTGCTTTCACATTCCATTTCCAATTCCTCAACTTTGGCCTTAAGTCCAGAGAACTCAATGTGCTGTACTGCAAAGCTAGTAAGGGTTAGGGCCATTCTCTTTATTCAGATACTGTTCATATTTCTACTGTAGAGTCATAGACTCTTCACTTGTTGACTTTTGCTCCTTCTTAATTGCCCTTAGATACCATCACATCAATAAGACCTTTCTTTACCCATCTTTAGGGTGGTTGGGGTAATTTCTCAGGATGTACTTCTGACTCTGTGCTCGGGGATCACTCCTGGTGGGCTTGAGGGACCATATGGGGTGCCAGGGATTAAATACAGGTTGGCTATGTGCAAAGCAAGTGCCCTGTATGATCACTCCAGCTGCAATAAAATCCTTTCTTAAAGTAAGTTTTTCTTTTTTACAGTATTTTTGGTTTTTACAGTATTTTTATAGTATTTTTGTTTTTTAAAAGTCTTTGCCATAGACAACGTATTCTTGCCTTAGATTATTACTATTAGTGTTCATGACAATAAAATCTGTCTTTTATGGCTTGCCTAGAATATTGCACCGAGGATAGCAACCACCATATAATATGTGCTTAATGGATGCTTGAATAAATTAACAATTGCCTTTGCCCTTTAAATAAAGCCATTCTATAGTTCATTAGGACAAGTAAATCCAGTCTGGTATATTAACAGCTGCTAATTGCTTCAAGGTTACTACTGCCTGGTTCACATTAATATTAATAATTATAATTCCTACCATGTGTACAGGATTTTATAACTTACAAGGTACTTGAACACTTATGACAGCATTTAATCCTCCCTATAATTTTGTGACAAGGGATTCTATTTTAACCATTTTATAGATACAAACATTCATGCCTACATAAATTAAATGATGGGGTGGCCCAAAGTAGCAAAATAGTACAGGGAACAACACCAAACAGAAAGGTTACAGGATCTGTCCTTTCTGGTTACAAGGTTTATATTTTCTGGTGTTTTTCTGAACAAAAACAGTTATCTCCTGTGAAATATTTTCTCAAGTGGTGTTTGCGGTAGAAACCCTCATAGGCAACATATTGTCTATGACTTTGAAACATTCTTGCCCAAATGAAGACACTGAAACTGAGATCTGGGAAAGAAAAAATATTACAAGATTTACTAACAGGTTAGAAGATGCCAGAGAGGCGAAGAGTATAATTTGCTGCCATTGATTTAACAGAGACCCTCTTAGGTCCTGAGAGAGATAATATATCTTCATTTGCTTGTTTGTTTTACATCTTCTAGCTGTGCTCAGGGCCTGTCTAGATGCTGTGCTCAGGAGTGGTGCTCCGGAGACAATGAGGTACTAGAGAACAAACACAGGCATCCTATAGGCAAAGCATGCATCTAACCAGAGTTGTCTCCTCCAGCCCTGAGAGATAATGCCTTGGGAAATGGATTGAGGCTCGCTCAGCCCTCTTTCTGTTTCTGTAGTGTGGGTACTCATGCTGAGATAAAACTTGGACTCTGAGTAATTACATTGATCTTAGTCTTTATCACATAAATTATTTTAATCCATGGATACTTGAATTGCTAGGCAGATAAGCATAATAACCTGTATTGTAGTTACTCTATCTCATAATATGTAAGGAGAGTCTTTAGATGATTGAGAAAGCAATTCATCTTATGCTTCACTCTCATTTCTTTCTCTTTCCATTTTTTTTTCTTTTTTGGGTCAGATCCAGCAATGCTCAGGGGTTATTCCTGGCTCATGCACTCAGGAATTACTCCTGGCGATGCTCAGGGGACCATATGGGATGCCGGGAATCGAACTCAGGTCAGCCGCGTGCAAGGCAAAGGCCCTACCCACTGTGCTGTCACTCCAGTCCCTATTTCCCCTTATTTTGGTGAGCACCCTTTCTGTTAGATTTACTAAGATAGCATCTGAAAACATCACTGGTTTGTCACTCATCTACCTCTCTAGCTCTTTAAAATTTTGCATGTAATTATTGATGACACAAGTAGAAAGATCAGAAATCTGAAGTTAGGACCCTGAGTTATAATCTCTGAATTATAAAATCTCAGATTTTTCAGTTTTTTTCTAGGACAAATCATTCAATTTGCCCAAACTCAGTCTATTTATCTATCTATCAATGGCCTGGATACTATTATGGAGCTGTATAATTGTAAAAAGACAATGAGTTACTGTAGAATAAATGAGAAATTTGCAAATTTAATATGCTATAGAAATATGGCTAGTATTAGAGCAGAACGAAAGTCAAAAGCAAAAGTAGCTATCAGTGCAGCTGCCCACTGAGATTCAAATTATATATTTTAAAATAAGACATATAATTTTAAATATTCAAGTCAGGATAATGAAGTATTGAGCAAAAAGTTAAAGCCTTTTGAAAAGTATGATTCTGGGGCTGGAGTGACACTACAGTTCAGTGTGTAGGGCATTTACCTCGCACATAAACAGCTCAGGTTCAATGCCAGCATCCCATATGGTCTTCTGTGTACTGCCAAGAATAATTCCTGAGTGAAAAACCAGAAATAACCCTTGAACATTGCTGGGCATGGTCCTAAAACAAAAAAAGAGAGAACGAAAGAAAAGCATAATTCCTGTTTACTGAACTCCCATTACGGTCTATGCCAGGGCTGCATGCTTTGCATACTTTCATTTCAGTATAATACTCATCTGTATTGGCTCTCAGTACATTCATATTAGAAAAAATTAGGTCTTTGTATTAGGAAAATTAGGAAGAACCTACTCTAATTGTACATGATTTTAATTTTTTTTATTCTCCCTATTGGGTCTTTATGTCTTTCTGTAAGTCTAACTCATCCTGCACTCCAATGAGCTAGTCCCATACATCATTAAAATGACTCTACTCAAGATTGTGATTCACCTCCATGATTCTAAATCCAGGGATACTTCTTTCTACGTACATTGCAACACAATTTTTTAAATGAAATATGCTAGTGTTAATTCCTGGTGTATCCAGTCCACTGTATCTCCACAGTAGTTGCAAAAGATAGTTTCTGGGCAAGAGAGGCAATCTATCAGGCCAGAGCTGGGGCCAGTCATGTTTGCTTATAGCATAATATTAAGGCTGATTCTTGGTTTCACATCCCGTGAGTGGGCACCTCCTAAGATATGACCCAGCTAGGCAGCAATTTTTCCTTTTTCTAGTCCCAGCTGGGTTCTCGCATTATTGCCTTGTTAATTTCCTAGAACTTCCTATTATAAACTAGCACTTTCTTTCTTATAAAAAAGGATTTAAATCCTCTACATGATTCTCATTTCAGTTTAATTGCAAGATAGTTCAGAATCAATGAGTATAAATTTTTAGATGTGTGATACGCATCCACCTACACCCCACAGAAGGCAGAACAACTGAAAAATGATATGATTTGACGGAGATGAGCACAAAACATAATATTGATAGCTTTTGATTCAAGGCACAGTACAAATGAACTTACTTTGAATTTGTCAAAATATAGGTGATCTGGATCAAATAGATTGTCTTTTAAAATCTTTTCCTGAGGGATGGGTTAGGGGGAGGGATACTCGGAACATTGTGTGTGGAGAATGTGCACTGGGATGGAGGGATGGGTACTTGAACATTGACTGAAAAGCAATCATGAAAATCTGTAAGTCTGTAAATGTATCTCATGATGATTCATTAAAATAAAAAGTAAAATAAAATTTAAAAATTAATAAAATAAAATCTCTTCCTGGGGTTTCCCTAAAAATATAAACAAACCTCTGTTTCTTGTTCCTGTCTCTATTAAACCACTCTGTTCTGCAAGTTATGAGCAGTTCTTTTCTTTCTTAATTTATTTAATATTTTATTTCCGTATTGGTAATTTACAAAGCTATTAATAGCAGGGCACCATGCCTAAAACATTCTAGCACCACTCCTTCCACCCAAGTGTCCACTTACCCACTTTCATTGTCCCATTGTAGTCCCCAATGTTATGTTCCAATTTTTCTGCCATAGTAAACTTTCTTTTTTTTTTTTTTTGCTTTTTGGGTCACACCCGGCATTGCTCAGGGGTTACTCCTGGCTTTGCACTCAGGAATTACTCCTGGCGGTACTCAGGGGACCATATGGGATGCTGGGAATCGAACCCGGGTTGGCCACATGCAAGGCAAATGCCCTACCCGCTGTGCTATCGCTCCACCCCAGTAAACTTTCTTTTAAAGTCCAGTTATGAGAGATTATTTTCTCTCACCTTTTGTACTTTTCACTCTTTTCCTTAATGAGTGCATGTTACCTCACAATAAGAATACTTGCAATTAAACACTGGATGTACCAGTGAGGATTAGTTGGCCTCAAGTGATTATTTTATATAAGCTCCCTCAACTATAACTTTCCCCAAACTTACATTCTTATTCAGCTTATTTTATTAAATTTTTAATTTTGTCATTAGAAAACTTAACAGGAGATCACCTCTCTTTGCTAATTTTTGTAGGCGCCATATGGAGTGGTGCTAGGTGAGTTCCAGATTACTGTAGCTAATGCTTATTCCAGCCCTTCAGCCCTGATGGTTCTGTGCTTGGTCCAGTCAAGAGGGAAGAACTAAGGTTCTGGAACATACTAAACATGTGATCGACCATTTGCACCACTTCCAAACCCTCTTTTAACAAATTTCTAAGCTTATAGAAAACAGCATGAAGTGGAGATGCCAAACTGTGAATAATGTCATGTACCCCAGTGCTGGAGGGACTGGAGTGATAGCACAATGGGTAGGGCATTTGCTTTGCATGAGGCCAACCCAGGTTTGGTTGCTCTGTCCCTCTCGGAGAGCCCGTCAAGCTACCGAGAGTATCCCGCCTGCATGGAAGAGCCTGGCAAGTGACCTGTGGTGTATCCAATATGCCCAAAACAGTAACAACAAGTCTCGCAATGGAGACAGAACTGCTGCTCGCTTGAGAAAATTGATGAACAACAGGACGACAGTGCTATGGTGCTACAGTGCTACCCCAGCGCCCAGGATAGAAATCTAGGGTCTTTTGGGAGTCAGAATGTGCAGCTTCCCCACCTCCTTCCAACCCTAAACTTCTGGAAGTCCCAGCAGACATGTACACCTCCCACAGATGGTACCATATTCATTCATTCTCAAGTCCTGCTCTACTATTCTGAACTAAATCTCCAAGGAGATGCTCACAAAGCAGCTAAAATTTATGGAAACACTGGTCCCTGTGGTCAAAAACTCTGGAAAGTTTTTGGAAGGATATTGGGCTGAGTATACACCCTGCCAAAGCCCTGACAGTCGCACCCAAACTCAACCACTTCAGCCATGCCAAGGGTTCAACTCCACTCTTTCACAAATATTTTCTGCAGAGATGCCAAACTGCGAATAATTTCAGTGCTAGACTAGAACTCTGCAATCTTCTTAGAGTCGGGTGGGCAAGCCTCTCTGCAACTCTCATACTTCGGGCAATGCATATTTTTGAGTACCAATTGCAGGCTAATAACTCTATACTTTTCCTTATTATCTTGCCAGTAACTTGAAATATAGATTAATAAAATTGATGAGCTTATATTTTTTATTTGAGAATATTGTTTCTATGCCAGCTTTGAATAATCAATTTTAATTATTGCAGTCATCACTTTTTGTGTTTGCTATGAATTTGTAACTAGTTAACTAGTCCTCTCTGTAGACCAATTTTAAGTAGCCTACAAATTTTAGCCATTTATATTAGCAAGTGTGGACCTGGGGCTGAGATCTCCAAGCCTGCTCGGATCGGGACTGGGCCCAGATCCCCCATTTTTCAGTAGCTAGGTGGTCACACCCAGAAACTGCTCCCGGTGCCGTGTAATCCCACCAATGGCCAACATCCAGAGACTATAAAACCAAGCTCTCGGAAGCTTATAACCTAGTTCTCCCTTTCGGAGAACCTGGCAAGCTACCAAGAGTTTCCTGCCCACATGGGAGAGCCTGGCAATCTCTCTGTGGCGTCTGCCTATGATAAAACCAGTAACAATGATGGGTCTCATTCCTCTGACCCTGAAAGAGCCTCCAATGTGGCACCATTGGAAAGGACGAGTAAAGAGAGCTTCTAAAATCTCAGGGATAGGATGGATGGAGATGTTACTGAGACCACTCGAGAAAATCGATGATCAATGGAATGATGATGATGATGACCTCCATATTACATACTTTTAGCTCCTTTAATTTTTAGAACTTGAAATTTCCACTTATATGTCTAGTTTTTTCATTACTTCAGTGTCTTTTGCAGCAAGACATTGTTGAATTCCGTGCTAACTATTGTTGTTGTGGTTATTGGGCCTCATCCAATGATGTACAGGGCTTATTCCTTGTCTACATTCAAGGACCACTCCTGGTGGTGATGGAGGGACCATATGGGGTGCTGTGGAATCACACCCAGGTTAACTGCATGCAAAGCAAACACTTTGCTCTCTGTAATATATCACTGGCCTGTATTTTATTTATTTTAATCTATAAGCTTGGTTTGGGTCATAGCTTCTAGAGAGCATTAATAGTCTTCTGAATGCTTTTATTGTTTCCATTCTTATAACACCATACACGTCTGCTCTTAATTTCCATTCAGCAGCAAAAGTGACCTTTGGGAACTTTAGATTATATCTTTCTTGAAACATTTTATTATCACTTTGGTCACAGCATAGGTATCCTTCCTTATAAAACATTTCCCTAACATAGGTTAAAGTAAAACATGAGTTTCTATGTCATGTTTTCTTGTTTTATTGTCATTATTGCATTTTCCAATGATTGGTGGTTTCCTGGTCACTTACAGATATGCTCCATGAATATAGGGACATTGTGGTATTCATTGTCTTAGCCTCAAATCACAGTGTTTGACTAATAATATGTGCTCCAAGAGTGACGATATGAATAAAATTGTTAAGCAACATCTATGTGTGTTAGGTCTTCCTTTACTGCTTCTTCATAACAACTGATTTAGGAGAATCTGAATTTATTTATAAATTTTGATATCTCTTTCCAAAAGTAACTGAAACTATACTTTTACTTGAGTTTTGAATTGCAGCTGGATAGAATGATTATAATAGTGGTTACATTTGGAACTATTTATTTGACTCTCATTTGCATCTGTGAAATAGTATTACTCTGTTCTGTTGTAACTGTGTCTTTGGAGTTACTCCAAGACTACTCCAATAGTCTTTGGAGACCTGTAGAAGAGCTCTGTGTAATGTTCTTTAGAATCATCATGTATCATTCAGTATTCTTAAAAGAGAACATTTAATGCAAGGATAATGAGAATCTTTGTTTTTTTGTGGGAGGGGAGGACACACCTGCAGATGCTCAGGGATTACTCCTGGTGGTGCTCGGGGGACCATATGGGATGGCGGGGATTGAACTGGGGTCAACCATGTGCAAGGCAAATTTTCAACCTGCTCTACTATCACTCTGGCCCAGAGAACTATTGTTTTTGCATGGATTTTAGCATCTTTACTTTCTATATACCATCAAAATAATATTCAGAATATAATAATAGATGTTCAACAAGTCTCACAACAGAGACGTTACTGGTGCCCTCTTGAGCAAATCGATGAACAACGAAATGACAGTGCTACAGTGCTAGTTTCAACCCAGATAACTCTTGGCACACTGTCGATTTTCAGCCCAGAAAAAGCTATTTCTAAATTCTCCTCTCCTCATTGTAAAACTATAGAACATCTAAGAACCACAAAGTACAATTACTTCACATGGACTCAGTGGACTAATCGCAAAGGTATTGGGAGGAAAATTTATGCACAAATATATTGTGACAAATCAGTTTCAAACCAAGCTTCACACTACTTTGACTTGTCAACTGGTAGACACAAAAGGAGGTAACAGTTATTTCCTTATTCCCAAAGTAGACACTAGCTTATTACATTACAGTTAAACTAATTCCCTTGATCCTGTGTCGTAGTGGAGAGGTGACTTAAGTGTTCTCAAGGAGCCGTCTGTTTTGTCTCCTGAGTAACCTCATCTTTGGATGTTACAGTCTGATTCCGCTGCAGCCTAGAGTGTCAACCAAGTGCCAATGAATGCCACGTTTTCATCACTGTTTCCAGCAGCCACGGTTCAGTAGAAGGCACAAACACAATACATCTTTGTCTTCCTTCAGCTAATAACCCAGGGTGCAGTAGGTCAGGCACGCCTTTAACATTTGCTGCCACCGCGTTTGTCTGAGCTCTATAAACTCCTTGCAACTGCCTGGCCCTCCTCATTGTTTTCAGAACCTTGACTCTTCTTCCCATTCTCATCATCCAAATTTATTTAAGGATGAAACTATTAGAAACACAATTGGAGAATTAATGTCATAGGGACTGCTGCTGGCAGCTCATCAATTTTTGATATGCCACTCAGACAAATGAAACATAAGCCACCCAGAACAAGGGGACCTTTTGACACTTCAAAGGAAACCCCTATGGGTGGTTTCCTCTTGAAGCTACACTAAACTGGCTCGATCTCCTCAGCTGGAAGCTGCCAATGTCTCATTAACCCCTAAAAAGGCCCGGCATGAGCTTTTCTTTTCAGCTATAATTATGCCATGCACTCCTGGTAGGCTGCACTGAATCGCAACACTGTCACCAGCACATTATAAACATCCACCCTAATTGAAAAGCAGATTAGACTCTTGTGTTAATTAGCCAAAAAGCCCGCCCACTTGCATGCATTATGATTGCCTCTTAAATACTGAGGATGTTGAAATCCCTCAGAAAGACAAGGCCGACTTAATTGCAATAACCTGCAAATTAAGTTTAATTTACTTTAAATTTACCGGTTTAGCAGGCTCATTTGATGGTGTTAATGTTCTAGCAAATTAATTATCTGAATTAGTCATGCCTGGTGGAGTTTTGCAGCAGAATACATTGTACAGTGGCCTATTAATAACAGACAAACAGGATAGGATTAATGAGAAGATTATGCTCGAGTTCTTAAAAAAAAAAGGATCCTGCATGAATTCAAATATAATCACCAAAGTGCAAATACAGGCACAGAATATAAACAAACTGAGATTTATTACACTCTATGGCATGCCATCCAGGAGAAACAGTGAAACATGACCAGTGAAATATCAGTGAAAGACCCCTGTTCTAGAACATTCGTGTGGAGCTGACCTCACCAGAAACTGCTTCTCATTGGGGAGCAAATGTGAGTTCCAAAGTTAGGGAAAGAGCAGAAATAGAACTGTGAAGCCACTTAGAAAGTTTCCCTTCCATGCATTCCATTGCCCTCTTCATTTCTGAAATGTTAAGATACTTCCTGGGACTGCTTTGTAAACATCCACTGAGGGAGGAGTGCATATCAGCATACTTTTTACCATAATTAATCCATAGCAACACTGTCACTCTTCTCTTGGTATATCTCCCAATGAGAAGCTTTGGGGAGGTGGCAATTTAGAAGTTTGGGAATGTTAAAGCTTCGGGGACCATTTTAGAACACTATCACCTTCGGGTAATACTTCAGATTTGGAGCTAGAGTAATAGTACAGTGGGAAGGGTATTTGCCTTGCACAGGGCTGGCCTGGGTCTGATCCCTGGCACCCCAATATGTTCCGCCCAAGTACCACTAGGAGTGATCCTCCCTGAGTGCAGAACCAGGAGGAGTTAGCCCTGAGCACCTGTAGGTGTGGTCCCAAACCCAAATTAAAAAAAAAAAATTCAAATTCACCCTTTTCAGAAGCATAAGAAATTAATCTTATTTCTTTTCGATTGATTTTCAAGTCCTAGGACAGGGCCAGAAGGATAGTAAGAGCATCAAAACATTTTTTTTTAAATTTTTTGAATGGATGAAAGAGATCGTGGCCATTTAAAAATCCGTTTTTGGAATGAATGAAATATAATTAGCTTAGTGACAATTTTGGAGAAACGACTCAGCTTGGAGACCATTGCTGGTTCTCACTCCCAACAAATATGGACTGTCGGAAGCTCCGATGCCAGAGTCTCCGGGGTTATAAATAGTTCGGCTGTCTCCATTTGGTTCTGAAGAGACACACAGGCGCTCTCTCTGCTGTCCACAGCAGAAAGCAATAGCCTCTGGGCGTCAAACTAATAATCTTTGACTGGCGCGGACTGAATATGGCCAGGAAGTGATTGACCTCCACATGCCAGATTATTGATTGGGCTGGAGATATCTCAGCCATCATTGTCTTGGAGCAATCACTGCTTTTGTCTTGATCCCATCCCCAGCTGTCACGCTGTGGCAAGCCATGGAAAGCGCCCACATTTGCATCCTTCATGCATTGATGCTCCTCGGCTTAAAATAAAAATGCCACCACTTGAAAGAAGGGCTGGAGTGGCTGATGCTGTTTTGTTTGTTTGTTTGTTTCTTTAAAAAATTATCTCATTAAGAAAGCAAAGGTTTGGGCTTCTTCGAGAGTGTGTGGAGGGGGGTGATGGGGAACAGTTTGAAACATGTAGAATATGTAAACTTGCTTTATGGGGCATATTTAATTTGGGGGGGGAAATAATGAGGATAAAAATTGTTTCAATATGTTTTCTGTATTGTGTCAATATATCACACAGCTCCTTTCTGGAGTCACAATTTCTGTTAGGGTAGTTGGGTTTTTTTGCTGTTTTTGTTGTTGTTCTCGGTTGAATTACAATTTGCAGCAGTAAATGAAACTGGCACAAAAGCAGGTGTTATTAAAACTGGGCAGGAAAAGGACAATAACAACATAATTCCACTTTAAAGGCCGATATGTGTATGGTTGAAACGACTTTGGTTGGAACCCAGAGGGAATAGGAAATACACCATAAAGAAAATGGATTTCAGTGACACATAAACAAAAAGCAAATGACTAATATATTTACATATAACATGTGGTGTATTCATTGCACACCATGGTGACAGAATTGTTTATTTCATTTATAATTTATACAGCAAAATCTTATTAAATGTGTAACTAGTTTGCCAGATGATAATATACGTAGGAGATTAGACTCCTATTATAGAATATCATTAACAACAAAAGATTTTCATTTGTGAGTTCATTTTTTTCCCAGTCTGCTCTTTTCTACAGTGTACGCTCAGAATAGATGCCTGCCTCTCTTCAATCATGGGGCACTATGGTGAGAGGAAGACGGCAGTGAATTTTTTTTTGGAGGGGAGACATGTCCATTGACTATACCAAGACTCAACTGATGTTCCCTTTAAATTCTGGTCCTCAGGTTCTGAAAAAGGTTACCAGATGCATGTGAAATTTATGGTGATTTTTAGAGATCCTAAAAACCTCCTCTCTCTCAGAGACACAGGGAATGATCCACACTTTGAGACACATCAGAATGATCCTAAAATACACTTCTCTATTTACACATACACTCATAGACACACACACACACACAAAGTCACACACACACATGAGGGAGTGGAGGGAGATAGAGAGAGAGAAAAAGAGAGAGAGAAGGAGGGAGGGAGAGAGAGAGAGAAGAGGTTTTGGGGACCACGTCCCTGTGTCTCAAACTGAGAATCGTTTTTTTGTTTTTTTCTGCGTCTCTTTCTAATGAACCATCAAACTAGATGCTTTAAGGAAATTCTGACAACCAAGATTCCACACAGTTCGGGGGATTATAATCCTTCTCAGGATAAGAAATGAGCAAGAAGTTTTAAATGTCTTTGTTTCTCACATCACATTGAGTATTTAAACTTGTTTCTCTTATTCACACAAAACCTTTCTGACCCTCTTCTTCCTTACCTTCAGAAAAAGCAAAGTCCCTTCTGTTTTTTAGGATTTCCCTTTAGGCAGTGTTATTTAGCAAGGACCCAACTGTTTGAGAGTGCTTTCAGTGACTCTCATTCAAACCAGGAGAAGGGTACTTACGAAGGGCTCTGGGGTATGTGGGATTTGGGAATGGGTAGTGGAAGTGAGGTGGCAGAGAAATGCTTTTAAACAATAAAATGTATTTTACTTTCAAGCCTTGAGCTGTCCGGCTTCATTTCAAATAATGCATCCTGACAGTTCATAGCTACTCTTAAACACTGGGTGAAGCTTTAACAGTTGCAAACTAGTGTGATAAAACATGAAAATACTTTATTCAGGTAAAGTGGAAATAGCTGTTCGGGCTGGTTAAGTTGCACAGAAACCTCCTCTCTAAATTAATGTACTGTGCAAATATCTTTCTGGTGACACCCGAACTGCACCCTTAATAAACACCCTTCCGGTGAATACTATGTTCTTAGTGCATCAAAGCATTAGTAGTGTTCTGAGCCTAAAGTCAGATAAACCTGCGCATTCAAAGCAAGCATGAAGTGAACCTTAGTGTTGCCAATCATAATTGGAAAATGCAAAGAACACATATTTATTCATTATCCACTTGGCCTGGGAAAAGAATGGTATTCCATTTGTGCACACTTTCCCATTCATTAGTTCTGGAATCAGTAAATAAGGGGAAAAGGACACTTTCCTCTGGGTGTCAGAGTGTTGATGTAAGAAAACAAGGAAAAAAATAGAATGACATTGTTTTCTTTGATTGTGACTCAGTGTGACTCAGTAGCACGATATGACTGCTGCTAAAACAGCTAGATGGCTAAATGGTGCTTTGGGTTAATTTATAGTTGTGTAGTGTGTAGACTCTAGAAGGGGACATTACTGTTCAGATCACATCTAAGCTATTGTGTTCATTTCTGGCCCTAAGAGATCCAGGCAAACTAGCTGCTATTTAGAGAACTGTAAAATAAGCGGTAATAAAATATCAAATTATGTTCCATGAGAAACAGTTAAGGGAATAAGAAAAAAATTCCTCATTCAGAGAAATAAAGTTCTAATGGAAGATGGATGGTCACTTAGGATCATATTGAGGTTTTAAGATAGCATTTTTATTGCTTCACTGAATTATAATAATAGTAATACAATACCATCAAATAACAGCAACTACAAACACAATACGTGGCAGCTTTTCAGTGCTCTCAAGTTTACAAACTTCGAACATATATCCTCTGTCTCTGTACAAGGTATTCTATTCAACACCTTGAGAAAACGATGAAGGATGAACTGGATTTCACAGAAGAGCAAATGTTGAAATTGGCTGAGTTTCTTGCTCATGGAGGTAAAGAAAATAACAAAACATTTTGGAACATCAAGTCTATTACTTAAAATCCCAATGGACCAAATTATCTTTAGAATTCTTTCTACCTTTAAGTTTTTATGATTTTAATAATCCCAGAGGTTTAAGACAATGTTCTATTCAGTCATCTATTGAGACAAATGTTTCTTACTAACTGTCAAACATTGGGTGGACATGGCTAGTAACAGAAATAAGATAAGAATAGTTTCTTCAAGAGTGCTGTCTACTAATGGGAATAAAGAAAGTAAAGAGAATGGTACTGGATGCAAGGGGAAGTGTTTTGAAGGTTTAAATGGAAAGTTGGGGAGAGGACCACATCACTAATCACCAGGGAGATGCAAATCAAAACAACAGTGATATATCATCTCACATCACAGAGACTGGCACACATTCAAAAGAACAAAACCAGTGTGTGTGTGGATGTGGGGAAAAAGGGACGTTCTTTCACTGTTTGTGGGAATGCTGACTGGTCCAGCTTTTCTGGAAAACAATATGGACAGTCCTTCAAAAACTAGAAATTGAGCTTCCATATGACTCGCAATACCACTTCTGGGAATATATCCCGAGGATGCAAAAAAGCACAGAAGAAATGACATCTGCACCTATATGTTCATTGCAGCACTGTTCACAATAGCCAAAATATGGAAACAACCCCAGTGCTCGAGAACAGACGATTGGTTAAAGAAACTTTGGAATCTCTACACAATGGAATACTATGCAGCTGTTAGGAGAGATGGAGTCATGAAATTTGCTTATAAGTGGATAGACATGGAGAGTATCATGCTAAGTGAAATGAGTCAGAAAGAGAAGGACAGATATAGAAGGACTGCACGCATTTGTGGAGTATAAAATAACATAACACAAGACCGACAACCAAGGATAGTAGATAGAAGGGTCAGGAAGATTACTTTATAGTTGGAAGCCTGCCTCATGAGCGAGCGGGGAAAGGACAGCTGGTATAGTGAAGGGATCACTAAGAAATGGTGGTTAGAGGAATCAGTCGGGATGGGAGATGTGTGCTGAAAGTAGATAAAGGAGCAAGCATGATAACCTCTCAGTATCTTCATTGCAAACCATAATGCCCAAAAGTAGAGAGAGAGTATGGGGAATATTGTCTGCCAAGGAGGCAGGAGGAGGGTGGGAAATGTGGGGGTATACTGGGGATATTGATGGTGGGGTATGTGCACTGGTGGAGGGACAGGTGTTTGATCATTGTGTGACTGTAACTCAGTCATGAAAGATTTTAACTATATCTCATGGTGAATCAATAAAATTAAAAAAAAGAAAGTTGGGGAGAGGAAAAGCTTATAGGAAAGTTAGAGTTGAGCTGAATCCTGGGAAGAAGCCGGCCGGTATTTAGGGCAGAATTTCTTGAGGGTTCTAGGGATATGTGTTCAGTGTAATTTTTGCTTTGTAGAGTCTGCCCTGATTGTTTGGTTTTAGCAGTGAAAGTCAAACATGAGTGAGCTCTTCAGTCCTTAGAAAACAAGGATGTTAGTCAACTTACTTCATGGAAATTCTGGAACATTCAGTAGAGGTATAAAACACGTGGGGTTCAAACAGAAATCATTTTTGATAATATAAAAGATGGTCTGTGACCTAAGTATGTTGGTGTAAAAATTATCATCTTAGTGTAAGTTTTCCTCTATTGTCATAATGCCAAAACGCTATGTAGATTTTAGCACCTAGAGAAGGTCCCAAAAGGAAGAAAGACAAAAATATGATATATGTTAGAGTTCTTATTTCAATAGTTAAATCTAACCTTTATTACTTAGCTCCTAACACCATCTAATACATGAATGATTATGGCAGATGACTATCATATGTAGCATATAGGTGGCCATAGTAATACATATCTATTATTTGGAATTATAGAAAATATCCATATTCTAAGAAATAAAGCAGTAAAAAAGTTAACAGGTAAGTGTTGAATGGGTATTGGTAGAAGTATCTGCCATGACCTGAGAGACATTAATATATGAGATTCAGAGAATACTCAAATCCTATAAATATGATTAGAAATTCAGGATTTCTATAGAATACTAAAATAAGTTACTAGCCAAGTATGGCATGAAATCCCAAAATATGAGTGTTAAAAAAATATTATATCTGGGATCCTCATTGACTAGGACATACAGTCCAGCTAACTCATGCCTTTTAGCATTTGTGAACTCTTAATTTAACTCTGTTCTGATTTTATATAGCTATTTAACTTACTATGAACATTTCCCATGAGTAATACTAGACTATAAGTTTGATTGCAGGAATTGCATATTTTATTGACCTTTGCACCTGTACCTATCTTAAGGATTGGTACAAAACAGCTCAATATAGGTTGAATAAAAAATATATAAATGTCTTTTTAATTTTTTGATTCCTGTCTTACCTGTTTGAAAACCATTGATTAACTTTCAGTATTTGGAAACCTCAAGCTTGAAGTTCTCTGAAGTAGACTGTTAAGGGTTTTATTATATCCTTCTCAAATTCCTATGTTCAAGTCTTAACTGTTGGGGCAAGAGGGTGTCTTACTAGTATACATCAGAATGTGACTGTATTTGGGGAAAAGATATTGAAAAAAGCAACTAAATTAAAATAAAATAATTGAATTAGACTTTAATACAAGATGACTGGTGTCTTTAAAGAAAACATTAAGAGGAGTTAGAGAGATAGTACAGTAAGTAGGTACTTGCTTTGCACGGCCAATCCAGGTTCAATCCCTTGGGCACCACATATAGTCCTCTTATCCACATTTGGAGTGATCCCTGAGCACAGAGCCAGAAGTAGCCCCGAGAACTACTAGGTGTGGCCCCCAAACAACGACAACAAAAGATTAAGATACGTACATGTACAGAGGGTGCACCTTGTGAAGATATAAGGGGAAGGTGGTTCCTTGTATATCAAGGAGAAGAGAACTCAGAAAAAATCAGTCCTACCAACATATTGATCTTGGATTTCTGACTCCTGGAGCTGTGAATACTATCCAGTATGTGGTATTGGTTATCATAATTCTAGCAAACTCTTGCATGGGACTAAGCTGCCTGTCTGGGAAGAGAGGCCACCTGGGGTGTTAGGGCTCCTCCCCGGAGCCGCAATTCTAACCAGACCCCACAGTGGCCGTTTTTCATTCTTGATCTGTGGGGAATGGGAATTGAGACACACCGCGTGCGTACTCCAAGCTGCAATGTTCTGGGCATCCTCTGCTCACCCCATTCAGGTATCTGACTCATGTCAGGGCTCCTTCCCAGAACCGCGATTCTAACCACACCCCATCATGGCTGGCTTTCATCCTTGATCCGTGGGGGACAGGAATTGAGGCACACCACGTATGCACCCCAAGCCGCAACATTCCGGGCACCCTCTGCTGCCTACCAGGATACCCATGACATTTTTCAAATTAATGGACAAAACTCTCCTGAAATTCATATGGAACAATAAACCCCCACGAGTAGCTAAAGCAATCCTTGGGAAAAAGAAGATGGGTGGCGTCACCTTCCCCAACTTCAAACTCTACTACAAAGCAGTAGTAATTAAAACAACATGGTATTGGGCTAGAAACAGAGCTGCAGACCAAGGGAACAGAGTTCAATATCCTGTCACAGACTCCCCAAATATATGGCCACTTAATCTTTGACAAAGGAGCAAAAAAAAAGTGAAGCAGAACAAGAAAAGCCTCTTCAACAAGTGGTGCTTGGAAAACTGGATAGCTACCTGCAAAAAAATGAACTCTGACCTCTGTCTAATGCCAGGCACAAAAGTCAGATCAAAGTGGATTAAAGACCTCAGTATTAAACATGAATCTATAAGGTGCATAAAGGAAAAGGTACGTAGAACTCTCTATGACATTAAAGCTAAAAGCACCTGTTTCTTTAAGGATGAAACAGCGCTGACCATGTAAGTGGAAGTAAACATAAACAAATGGGACTACTCAAACTAAGAAGCTTCTGTACTTCAAAAGAAACAGTGACCAAAATACAGAAAGAGCCCATGGAATGGGAAAGAATATTTACTCAATACCCATCTGAAAAGGGATTAATATCCAGGATATACAAGACACTAGAAGAATTTTATAAGAATACAATCTCCAACCCCATCAAAAAATGGGGAGAGAAAATGAACAGAAGCTTCCTCAAAAAAGAAATACAAATGGCCCAAAAGCAGATGAAAAAATGCTCCACATCGCTAGTCATCAGGGAGATGCAAATCAAAACAGCAATGAGATATCATCTCACACCACAAAGACTGGCACACATTCAAAAGAACAATAGCAAACAGTGCTGGCGTGGATGTGGGGAAAAAGGGATGCTCTTTCACTGTTGGTGGAAAAACTTTTGTTTTTATTGCCTGACCATATTCCCTGTCTATCTCTTTAATCATGTTAAAGTCATACAAGAAGAGTTTCTTCTGGGAGCCTGAGATACTACAAAGGCTAGGGTGGTGCCTTGCACACAGCCAACCTGGTTTCAATCCCTGGCATTATATATGTTCTTAGAACCTCCTAGGAATAATCCCTAAGCAGACAGCCAGGATTAAACCCTGAACACTGTTGGATCTGGACCCCAAATAAAAACAAATTGACCAAAAAAAATTCTTCTGAATTGTTCCAGAAAAAGGGACTCTCACCTTCAAAATAGTAAAATTAGAAAAAAGGGTGATTAGAAATTAAAAAAAGCTGAGTGAACCTAGAGATGATATCTTTTTAAAAATAACAACAGCTCCCATGTGTTACACAGGAACTCTGACCCAGGTCTGTGCTAAATATTTTGCATGCACTATTTCTATGTAATACCCACTGTTGGGGGTTGGCTACATTCATTTCCAAACAAAAGAAGACACACTCTTGTAAATACAACTGAGCCAAGAGTTCTGTCTCCAGAGCTGTGAGAAAGGTGGCAAAACAGAAGAGCATCTTTTTCTGTTTCAGTTCCTTCTTCGTATGTAAGAGCAATCTATACTTGAGAGATCCTAGGTGAGCAAGAAACATATATCACTCTGCCATGCACAGGAGGGAAAATCTCTAGCTTATGTATCATGTGCCTGTGTAATGACCCAAGGAACAGAAAGATATACTATTTGGGGAGACAGGGGGTAAATCTTTCTCATTCATTCATTTGCTCATTGATTCATTGACTTGCTTATAATATGAACATTAAGAGGACATAATTCTTATTTCCTGGGAGTGACAGAAATAGGCACTATTACCACATCACAGGATAAGTGTTGTCTTGGAAAATGAGCCACATGCTGTACCAGCCCAAGGAGAGAGGCCTCAACTCAGGAATGTGCCTGATAAAAGTATTATTCATTTCCATCATTCATTTTTCTCTATATCCTTACTAAGCACTGCTATCATCCTCAATCTCTTTCACATCCTCCCAGAATCCAATTTTCAGCTACTCTTCAGATCTCTTTCTATACACCTCCAAATATGTCCCAAGTTATTTTGTTGCATGCCTCTACTGCCACTGTTCTAGGCAAGGCTGCCCTTATGTTTTGCCAAGACCACTAACTTTTCTGTATAAACTGCCACCTCTGCAGACTGCTTTCCACATAATATTGCGATTTCATCAGTTGTAAAACATATTGTTCGTTGCCTTTGTTCAAAAGCATCCATTTGCTTATTAGCAAACTTAAAATTTATATACCTTATCAAGATCTACAAAAATCCTTTTTGTCTGCTTCCTGTGTACCTCTTTGTTTTTGCTTGTTTGGTCATTTTTTTGCCTTTGTACCTTGATTATGTTTTTTTCTTGCCACAGACTTTGAATTGTTTGTTCTTTCTGTCTGGAAATCTCTTTCCTCAGTTATTTGCCTGACTTTCTGGTCCTTTATAACTATTATCTCTATAGATAGGCCTAATTAAATTAATCTTCTCTTTTCCACACACACATATACCCATATGTATGTATTTCTAAAACATTTGTTTGTATCTAAAGTTATTCATTTTCTTGATTTTAGTTTTTGAGCCTCTTCCAGCAGTGCTTAGAACTTACTTCTGAATTTTCTCAAAAATCACTCCTGGTGGTGCTCACAAAACAATATCAAATGGGTGTCAGCTGTGTGCAAGACAAGCACCTTAACTCCTATACTATCTGTCTCTCCCTTATTTTCTTATTTCTCATATATCTTCATATACTAGATGGTATGTTTCACAAGGGAGGGACCTTGTTGTCTAACTTATATTCTCATTAATAAGTGCAGAGAACTGTGTCATCACATAGACAGGCTAATTAAATAATTTGTAGACAAAAGAGAATTTAAAATGTCATCAGCATTATTTGCATGCTCAGAAAAAAAAATGTAATAATGATGGACACTTTAAAATACAGGGCAAAAGAATGCTGCAAGAACATTTCCTGGATTTTTCCTAGTTGTTTCAGAGTAGTTAAACAATGACCTATACATTATTTAAACTGTCAATTATATTCACAAAAATGCATTCAGGATGCAGGAGAGATAGTACAGTGGGTAAGGCACTTGCCTTGCATGCTGTTGACTCAGTGTTCGATCATATGGTGTCTAGTCCCCTGAGCACCAACAGAGTGATCCCTGAATTCAGAGCTGGGAATAAGCACTTAGCAGTGCCAGGTGTGACTAAAAACAAATGTTTTTAGTCACATGAGCTTATGGATCCTATATCTTGGGATAATATTAATATATATAATTTGTGTATATATACATATATACATTTATATCACTCAGCACAGAGGGTAGGGCATTTGCTTTGCATGTGGCCAACCCGGGTTCGATTCCTTCTTTTCTCTCGGAGAGCCCAGCAAGCTACCAGGAGTATCTTGCCTGCATGGCAGAGCCTGGCAAGCTACCCATGGTGTATTCCATATGCCAAAAAACAGTAACAAGAAGTCTCACAGTAGAAACGTTACTGGTGCCCGCTTGAGCAAATCGATGAGCAACAGGATGACAGTGATACATATATATATATATGTGTGTGTGTGTGTGTGTGTGTGTGTGTATGTATACACACACACATATACATACATATATATGTATATCCTTGTCTTTTAGGTAATTCAGAAATAAACTATTCTTCAGTGTGGTTTCAAGATGTTGTGATTTGGAATCGATTCTTTTAGAGAATAAACAACAGCGTACAGTTCCAGCAGAGTAGAGCGAAGGTGGAACGGGTCAGAAGATGGTAGAGGGAATAATTGGAGATGCCAGAACATTTCAGCAGCAACTGATGCAAAATGTTAATGCTTAAACCTTGCTTGAAACCTGGAATCTCTGGGAAGCTGCAGTTTGGGGTGGGTGGGGGTTGGTTTTGGGAGTTACTAGTGAACATATGGCGTCAGCTTTGCCTGACAGAATTTTTCCTTCACTGGAATCAATGGTAAATTCATTGACAGGTCAAGGTTTTCTTTAAGCCCACAAATGTCCACTATTATCCTTTGATTCACCATAAACTTTTAGGGCAAAGGAAACAGTTGGTGGAATCCAGTATATTCTTTTTTTTTTTTTTTTTTTTTTTGCTTTTTGGGTCACACCCAGCGATGCTCAGGGGTTACTCCTGGCTTTGCACTCAGGAATTACTCTCCTGGAGGTGCTTGGAGGACCATATGGGATGCCGAGGATCGAACCCGAGTCGGCTGCGTGCAAGGCAAACGCCCTACCCGCCGTGCTATCTCTCCAGCCCCGGAATCCAGTATATTCTTATTTAAGATATGAGTGGCACATACAGGATTCTGAGTATACAAGTTCTTAGGGTAATTATGGAATTCAGTAAATGTTTCTTTTCCTCTTTCCTCTCTTTCTTCTATATTTTTCCTTCATTTTTTGTCAATCCTGGAGAGAATAATATAGGGGAGATGGACATTTAGCAAAATGCGTACATTATAGCTTATAGATAAAATTATTTTAAAATGGCTATGAGAAAAAAATGGAAGATTCTTTTGTATTAATTTCAAATAAAAAGTATGCTCAAATTTGTTATCTTTTTATTTTGTAACAAAATAACTGCCTCTAGGATAAAACCAATTAAAAGCAATTATGACTATAAGATACAACCTATCATTGTACAATTGTTTTGCAACAAATATGAGTTGCAATTTCTAGTGTCTAGAACAATCTTCGGCACATACTGAGTGCTAGTTAAATACTTTACTGAAATTGTAAAAGAATGAAGAACTTCCTCTTTATTCTTGGCACAATCTGTCTGGGAGAAGGTTTGAGTTATTATTCCTACAATATAAAAATGCTTGAAATCTACTTTTTGCACAATTAGTGTAGTACTATTACTTCTATTATTATTATAATTATTGTTATCATTCACTGCTATTATTATTTCATTAAATAAATTGCATTTAATTAGCATATTTTTCTTGGAAATATTTTTACAACT
This sequence comes from Sorex araneus, assembly GCF_027595985.1. NCBI lineage: Eukaryota > Metazoa > Chordata > Mammalia > Eulipotyphla > Soricidae > Sorex > Sorex araneus. The sequence goes on along the minus strand of NC_073302.1, from coordinate 273,511,121 downwards.
GTTGTATGTAATTTTATATGTAATTTTAAAGTTCTTTATCTTCACTTTCATTACTAGATAAATTCACAATGCAATGTGAATAAATAATATGTTTTCCCTCTCAGCCAATCTACAATAGTCTAAGATTACAGTAATGATTTCCTGTCTATTATCAAGGGGACCACCTAAATATAGCATAAATATCTCAAATAAAGGATGTGAATAGGTCACAAAAAGTCAAAATTTTTGGAGAAAAACACAAAAGCAAGTGCTAAAAAATGCAAATCATGCTGGTGAATTGCTGTCAATTCTCAAATTATTTTCTGAAGAAGAAAAGAGCCAGAAAATACTTAATAGCAGCATTAAAAGACTATATGCGATTATTATTTCAATGTGGTAAATCATTAAAAAAATAAAGGTGTATCAGCTTTGCTGAGATACAAAATTTGAATGAGACAGCTAGAAGTTAAGATTCCAGGCAAGGCATTTAATCAGCATATCACCTCAGAGACATAGAAAAGAGGAGCATGTATTATATGAAACTTAGAAGGCTAATTTTGACATCCAGGAGATACCTCAAAAGGCTGGAGCACATATTGTGCAAGCTGGAACCTTAGATTTGATCTCTGGCACTGCATAATCCAGAGTGTCCCTAAGCACCCATCAAGGGATAGCCTCTGAGTACTGTGAGGGTATGACCCCCCAAATAATAATAATAGTAGTAATAACAATAGTAATAATAATAGTAACAATAACTATTATGGGTCAGCTGGGGAGCTTGTATTGTTGGTATGCTAAAATCATCATTATTATCCTAAAATCCCCTGACAGTCTCCAGTCTATCCTTCTCATGACCAGGCCCTGGTGATTATAGTTTCTCTAGCTGACCACTTAAGCCTTAGACATCACAGAGTTCAGATTGATCACAGACAAATCTGATGGTGAATTAACCCAGAAATTGCTTCTTGTTTTCTTCTACAGGTGTTGACCACGGCACATTGAAGTCATCATTTATGAGGACACAGGAATGTCAAGTCACCTGTCTGTTTGTCTGATAAGATGAAGATTTAAGCTAAAATGTCTTGCCTTTCAATAAATATTTGTTTGAATCTCATGGATGCTGGCCATTTAAGTTCAGTAATATCTGTAGTATAGCAAAGGTTTTCTCCTGTTCCTTTCAACAATCAGACTACCTTTGCTATTGCAAACCACAACACCCAAAAGGAGAGAGAACAATATGGAATACCTGCCACAGAGGCGGGGTGGAGTGGGGGGGGGACGGGTTGGAGGATGGGAGGGATACTGGGTTCATTGGTGGTGGAGAATGGACACTGGTGGAGGGAGGGTTCTCAAACATTGTATGAGGGAAACACAAGCACGAAGTTGGTTAAATTTGTAACTGTACCCTCATGGTGATTCACTTATTAAAAAATAAAGAAAGAATAAAAAACCAATCAGACTAACCAAAACTTTTCAAGAATTTTTTTTCTTTTTGGCAATGCACAGGGATTATTCCTGGCTCTGCACTCAGGAATCACCCCTGGCAGTGCTCAGAAGACCATACGGGATGCTGGAAATTGCAAGGCAAATACCCTACCCGCTGTACTATTGCTCCAGCACAAAGAATTTATTTATTTATTTTTTGCTTTGCATTGTTGTTAGTCATTTTCTTAAAATGTACATCTGATAATGATGTTTCTGACTTCAGGGAATGGATGATAGTTCATCAAAACTAGGGCGCAAACCTCAGATGTCTAGCTTAGCATTCAAGTTTCTGGGTCTCTGGTGCAAATCACCTCCCACAGCCTCATTTTAGCAGTTTCGGGGCAAAATTAGCACATGGACCCAACTGATTATTCACTTTATTTCTCCTGTACCCAGTACAGGCTCTGAACGTAAAATGGGTGCTCAATTAATGGTCACTGAATGATGGGTGACAGAGTGAGAGCAGTTATTCAATCTTTCCCAGACATTCCCTTTGCATTGTTTTTAATGCACTCACCACCGAGAAAGTCTTTTGATATTATTTTCAATTTATTTTCATTTATTATCACCCTAGCTCTTCATTGTTCAGGTCAGATTCTTGTTCCCTGTGAGATTTTTTCTGAATGCTATTATTTATCTCTTCTTTGTTTTTTGAATTCTTTTTATGCATATGACTCATATGGCACATTTTCATTACACCTTACATTAGTTCCTGCACACATCAGCCTCTCCCCCATGAAGTGTGATTTCTGGGAAACTGGAGCAATATCTTACTGAATTTTGTATCATCCATAATCTTTGAGCATTAGAAGGCCAAAATAAGTTGGTCAGCTAGAATCCTCCTTTCTGTCTTCACTGCATTTCTCCAACTTCAAAACTAAATTCTTCATTTTCTTTTACTAATACCTTGCTATTCTTTTTTTTAAATAGCAAGTCACACATTTCTCTCCGGTAGCCTCATCAGATTTTCTAACCCACTGACGAAAGTTTCCAGTAAGAGTCTCCTCTATCTTAAGAAACCACAACTGCCCTTGATTTCCCCTCTACTATGAACTAATAATGATTGTTGTGGAGATGTAGGAAAGACAGAGCTAAGAATGATGATAGTGACCTTTTACATTTGGGATGAAATATAAACACGTGGAAGATGTGTCTCTTCACGGAGGAGTGCTCTCTACTTAGTGTCTCCCCACATTGCAGAGGTAGAATTTTAAATTTTTATTTTATATTTTTTTGGGCATTCCAAAACATACTTACGGGGCCTGAGTGCCACTTAGCAGCAGTCCTCAGTTAAGCAGGTGCATGGTTCAATGCTAGGGCATAAAGAGGCAGTGTGCCTGGCCCTGTGGTGCTAGGCAGACCAGCAGGCTCAGGGATTTTCTGAACCATAGTTGGTGATGCCCAGTATCTCCAGGGCCATATTTGGTGATGCTTGGGGCAGGGCATGTTTTTGTAGGGTTTGAGCCAGGATCCCCTCCACTATCTACCTGACCCAGCATTTTTCATTTTGAGAAGATCTTTTCTCTAACCAGCCCTACACCCAAAGCCTTCAAGTCTTTCTAGGACATATAATGAGAAGAAGTAGGTTCATCAGCTGCCTCTCAAGAAGTGAATATTGCAGGAGGGCAATGAGGAGTTAAGGCTGAGTCAGGCAGAAGGGGATGGGCAGGAGGCCGGAGTCAGTGAAGGTGGGGAGTGAGCAAATGGGACTGAGATGGTCTTCATTCTTCCCTGGCTCCCTGATTAGGTTGGAAAGAAGCAATGTTAAAGATGATCAACAATAATTTAGACTAATATTCACCCAGCCGACCTCTACAGCCCAACCAAACACCATGCTCCAGGCCGTTTTCCACACACTTGGGCTGAGCCTCACTCATGAGTGAAGTCCCACGGAACCCAAGTGACCTTGGACTCTGGGCTCAATTGGACCCAGGAGCAGAGATTCTCTAACTGCTTCCCCCAGTCTCTGATGGTCCAGGGGTCACACCCATAAGCTGCCTCCTGCTGATGCCAGATAATCTCCTTATCGGCCACTGTCCAGAACTCACAGCTGCTTCTCCCGGAATGGAGCATAAAATGAGGCCCCTATAACTATGCACTGGACCTCCATGCCAGTCTGTTTTCACTTGGAGTGTCATGGGAGTGGGGGGGTGGCTGAGAGTCCTCCCCGCCCCAAGGGACCCAGCCCTGGCAGCTGACCTCCACAACCCAACTGCCACCACACTCCAGGCTGCTTCCCACACACTCGGGCCGAGCTTCACGTATGAGTGAACATATTCCTAAACCGCATGGCTGTGAAAGTGGCCACGCTACACATCATAAGACACTCCCTACTCATATTCCATAATTACCACACCATATTTGATTGGAGTCAAGATGGCACTGACGCCACCCTAACCCCTCGCGCTCTCCCGAACCCGGCTCAGCATCTCGCCTTAGACAATGTGTGGCTCAGCACACCAGGCATGGAACTCTACCTGTGATCCCTGTTCGAACTCTATGCATGATGCCTGATGGACATCGCTGGCTGTTTTGCAAGATTTGGACAGAATGGCATCGGCAGTGCATGGATAAATTGCGGCAGCAGCTGCAGCATTGCCGACTGCCCCAGCCGGACAGAGTTGCAGTGCGGTCGGACATAGAACCATGGCAGCAGTGCGTGCAGTGGCTCATCCACTGTGGGGTGCTGTCAACCAACCACATGGTGACCTGGGACTTGGCACTAGTGTTTGACCTGGCACAGGCCCTCCGCGATAGGGTCCTGCTCTGCCAGCTGCCCCACAACCTCCCGCACACTCCATCAACCTCAAGAAGATCAACCTGAGGCCGCAGATGTCCCAGGTACTGCCCAGAGATGCAGGCAGGTGCGTGTTTGTCAGTGTGCAGATCATTCCAACATGCCAGTTGACCAAAAGCTTACATTGGGTAGGCTGGGAATACCTGTAATGGTGATTAGAGGCTGCCCAAAAGCCTCCATCCCTCTCAGAGAGCTTGGCAAGCTACTGAGAGTATTCTGCCCTCACAGCAGAGCTTACAAAACTACCCGTGGCATACTTGATATGCCAAAAACAGTAACAATGATGGTCCTCATTCCCTTGATCCTGAAAGCGCCCCAGTATGCCATTGCATACACCCTAATACATGACAGAGGCGAATAGAGATGTTACTGGCACCCGCTCAAGCAAATCGATGAACAATGGGATGACAGTGATACAGTGATTCACCTATCCTGGCCAGTTCCACATTCCTTTTCTGGTGGGTGGGAGGAGTGAGGTGGACAATGGATCACACCTCCAACAGTGCTCAGGCTTCTTAGAATCTCTGTGCCCAGAGATTACTAAGGGCACTACTCAGGGACCATCTGGGGTGCTGGGGATTGAACCTAAGTTCGCTGCATGTAGAGCATGCTATCCTATCTCTCTGGCACTCCACTATCCTCACAATATCAATAGGTGTCCCTTGCCTTTCATGATTTTATGCACATTGTCCTTCATTTTCATCACAATTGGATCACCTTTATGGTGTTTGCCCCGCAGGCACAGGTTTCTCATCCTTTTTGAATTTTGGTTTATTTTGCAAAATGGGAAAATAATTTTTTTTTTATTTTGCAAAATGGCAAAGCAAAATGGCATTTTTGCATTTGTTTATCTGAATCACAACTCGGAGGCAGCCTTTCCCTCAACTGCTTCCCTTCCTGCTGGGAGATGAAGGTAGGTGGTGACTGGAGGAGGCATTTGCTCTTCTCCCGTCATGCAAGGGTAGCAGTCACCAGGAGTGAGTGTTCTGTCGAGTGTTCGGTTCTCAGTCCTGGACATGGCATTTTAGTGACTTGCAGCTACCCTTAGAAAGTGTCTGCCCTTGTATCTACTGTCCTCTCAGTGTCTGTTGCAAGCCATAATGCCCCAAAGTAGAGAGAGAGTATGGGGAATATTGTCTGTCATGGAGGCAGGGGGAGGGTGGGAAAGGGGGGGGATATACCCGGGATATCGGCGGTGGGGAATGTGCACTGGTGGAGGGATGGGTGTTTGATCATTGTGAGATTGTAACCCAAACATGAAAGCTTGTTCCTATCTCACAGTGAATCAGTAAAAATAATAATAAACAAAATTTTAAAAAGTGTCTGCATCTCTGAGGAGACAAGTACTGAGAGAGGAGAGAGAGGAGTTGAGAGAGTTGGTGTACCGATGGTATTAAAGTGAGACACAGGGACTGGAGCGATAGCACAGTGGGTAGGGCGTTTGCCTTGCACGTGGCCAACTGGGTTCGAATCCCAGCATCCCATATGGTCCCCTGAGCACCTCCAGGAGTAATTCCTGAGTGCAAAGCCAGGAGTAACCCCTGTACATAGCCAGGTGTGACCTAAAAAAGCAAAAAAAAAAAAAAAAGTGAGAGACAGATGAGGAAGTAGCCTTGTTTTGAGTAAGCAGGAGTCCCAACTGTCAATTTAAATACCTTGTTAAAGGACTCTGATATTGGGTCTTGCAGTATTTTTTCAATACCTCTCAAAATCAGAGCTTACATCATAATATTTCTTCAGCAGTCAGTTTAGGAAAGTTCCAGTTAAATTTTCAAAGACAATCTTTAGCTTTTTCATCTGTTTTGTTTGGATTTGGGTCACACTCAGCAGTGCTCAGGGCTAGATCCTGGTTCTGTCCTCAGGGATCACTTCTAGTGAGGCTCAGGGGACCATAGAGGTGCCAGGAATCAAACTCGGGTCAGCTACATGCATAGCAGGTGCCTTGACACTTGTACTATCGCTCTTGTACCTTTTTAGAAAATCTCTTAAAAACTCATTAGTCACCTCCTCAATTCTCTTTCTTCACGCAACTGGTCTGTGCCTAGAAAACCATATTGTATTAAAGTATGGAGATAGGGATTATTTAAGGGTGGAATAAATCATGCCAATTTATGCAAATAGATGTGCACACACCAAATTTGTGCAAGACTCCAAATTACTCTGTGCATTCAAATAAAAGTTTCTATTGCAAAAGTCGGGGAACCATGGTCTTTTGTCAGTTTTCCCAGTGTCTATATACTGAGATACTGAACAGAAGAAAAACATTTTCCCTAAATTCTCACGGGCAGAAAGACTTCAGGAGCAAGCTGAACCTGCAGAAAGAGGTACGTTTCTGAATAGTTCCTGAGGCTAGGCAATCAAATTGCACTATCAAAGTCACAGAATAACTAAGGTAGAAGAGTCGTAATTTCACCAGATCCTCTATATATTGCTTTTCTCCTGGTCCTCCATGCAAATCCACCTTGAACTTATATACAAATAATTTGCAAAAGTTAGTAGACAAAAATGGACAGCTGCATGTTGGCATTCTCTACTTTGAATGAGTCAACTACACTGATTAGAGAGCAGTAGGATTCAGTTTTTCTCTTGGTGTAGAATGACTTTCTGCTACTCGGCTCTTTACCCATATCTCAACAAACGTTCAAATTCGGTGATCTTCCTCTGAGGCCCTGCTCCCGACAGATAACTCCTCCCCGTTCTGAGCCTGCATTGCTCACACTGCCCTCATTAAAACTCCTCGGTCTCCTTTCTATTTGGCCACATTCTTCTCCTTTTTGGAACATTTCACAAGGGAAAGTTTCTTGTCTTTAAGTGGACTGATTGCTTCTTTATGGAACATCTGTCACTCATTATATTATATTTTCCATTAGGAAATTTCAGTTAGACATTGGTTAATGCATAACTAGTTGGATCAGATTCCAAATTATATAGATATCTTGCAAACATATCTTTCTTTTTAAGTTAGTGCTTTTAAAAGTACTAATTTTGTTCTAATGAAAATACTTTTTAAAGGGGATGGAGAGATAGTACAGGAGTAAGGGCACTTGCCTTACAGGAGGCCAACTGAGATGCAAATCCCTGGCAGCTCCTAAGGTCCCCCAAGCATTACCAGAGGTCACTCTTGAGCACAAAGCCAGGAGCAGTACCTGAGCACTGCCACAGGTGACAGAACCCCTCTCTTTCACTCCCTCCCCCCCCACACAAATAAAGATACCTTAATAGATCCCAGTAAAATAGATAAAACATATCAAGATTTAAGCCTGGTTTTAAACATGAGGATGAGGATATGGGACAAATTATAGTTATGACTTTGAATTCTTTATTCTTATTTACATTTTTTTTGACATGGAAGTGACTTGTGGAGCTGATTGTCTCTCACACAAAACCTTCATTTTTCATACAGTAAGTAAGTAAGAAAGCTTTCTTCCTTGCTCAAGGCTCAAGTACTGCCAGCCTTGTGGTGCAGGGATCTAACCCAGGACTCTCTCATAAAAATTATGCATTCTGGCTTTTGGGCTATCTATCTGACTCTCCTATACTGTGAGAGTAGTCCTATATTCAGTTCTGCAACAAAGCCCAAACCTGGTCCTTTCAGATTGCCGAATGTTTATAAAATCAGGCTATATTTCACAGAAAAATATACTACTCAGGATGTGCAAAATAGAGTACTTAATTGTTAAGTTATGATTTAAAAAAATTGGTAATACACTGTAAGTACACATTATATAAAGAGACATAGTGAGAGTTGATTTTCCTTTAGCTTTATAGGACTCGGTTATCTTGAGTATCATCTGTAATATGATACTGTTTTTTTATCTCTGGATCAGTAACCAAATATAAAACTAGGTGAAAGCCCCCAAAATAGTGCATTATAGTTTTCAGAGGCTTTCCCAGAAATAAATTAATTTCCCAGTTGATTTCAGAAATTATCTATAGATCATTCTAACATCTATTACTTCTCAGAGGGAAATAACTAAATATGTTAATAAGGGTACCTATTCCATTATAAACAATTTTCTCAATTCTGTCCTGGAAACAAGGAAAAAGAAAGAACATTCGTTCCCTTCAAAGAAATGAGAAACAATGTTGTTTTGATTTGCATCTCCCTGATGACTGATTCCCCCAGCCATCATTTTCTTAGTGATCCCTTCTCTATTCCATCTGCCTTTTCCCCTCTGCTCATAAAGCAGTCTTTCAGCTATGGGGCAATCCTCCTGGTCCTTGTATCTACTATCCTTGGGTGTCAGCCTCATGTGATGTTGTTCTATACTCCACAAATGTGTGCAGTCCTTCTAGGTCTGTCCCTCTCTTTCTGACTCATTTAACTTAGCATGATACTCTCCATGTCTATCCATTTATAAGCAAATTTCATGACTTTATCTGTCCTAACAGCTGCATAGTATTCCATTATGTAGAGGTACCAAAGTTTTTTTAACCAGTCATTTGTTCTCGGGCACTTGGGTTATTTCCAGATTTTGGCTATTATGAACAATGCTGCAATGAACATATAGGTACAGATGTCATTTCTACTGTGCTTTTTTGCATCCTCGGGATGTATTCCCAGAAGTGGTATTGCGGGGTCATATGGAAGCTCAATTTCTAGTTTTTGAAGGACTGTCCATATTGTTTTCCAGAAAGGCTGGACCAGTCGGCATTCCCACCAACAGTGAAGGAGCGTCCCTTTTCCCCATGGCCAGATGAATCAGTCGGGATGGGAGATGTGTGCTGAAAGTAGATAATGGACCAAACATGATGACCTCTTGGTGTCTGTGTTACAAGCCATAATGCTCAAAAGTAGAGAGAAAGTATGGGGAGGGGAATATTGTCTGTCATGGAGGCAGGGGGAGGGTGGGAAAGGGGGGATATACTGGGAATATTGGTGGTGGGGAAGGTGAAGGGATGGGTGTTTGATCATTGTGAGATTGTAACCCAAGCATGAAAGCTTGTAACTATCTCACAGTGATTCAATAAAATAAAAAACAAGAAAATGAGAAACAATCCTTTTGTAATATTAAAATCTGAGTTTACGTGGCAAAGATATTATGTAAATAAAAGGGATCACTTATACGTCTATACATTGGCATGGATCTCTCCATGCTTTCTAGAGTTGATTAAGAAAGCAACTGACCAGTTAACTCTAAAAATGCTCTCCATGCTTTCTAGAGTTGATTAAGAAAGCGACTGACCAGTTAACTCTAAAAATGCTCAGCTACGGGAGAGGCAGTATAGTGTAAGAGTTAGGAGCAGGGGCTGGAACTAGTACAGTGTATAGGGCGTTTGCCTTGCACGTGGCTTACCCGGGTTTGATTCCCAGCATCCCATATAGTTCCCTGAGCACTTCTAGGAGTAATTCCTAAGTTCAAAGCCAGGAGTAACTGCTTGATAACACCGGGGTGCCCCAAAAAGGAAAAAAAGGAAAATAAAGAGGAGCAGGGGCGAGAGCAATGGTGCAGCAGGCAGGCTGCTTGCCTTACATACAGCCAATCTGGGCTGGATCCCCGGCACTCTGTATGATCTCCTGAGCACCATCAGGAGTGATCCCTGAGCACAGAGCCAGGAGTAAGCCCTGAGTACTGTTGGATGTGTTTTGTAAATTTTTTAAAAAGTGGAGCAGGAGGGACTGGAAGAATAGCCTAATGCTTAAGATGCTTGACTTGTGCTCTGCCCAATCCCATTTCTTGGGTGTGGTTCAAAACAAAACAAACAAAAATAATTAAGAGCTGGGATTTGGGAGTCAGATTGTTGAACCCCAGCCCCCACCAACTGTGTGACCTTGGGCAAGACACTGGGTCTTTCCGTATCTAATTCCTTGGCTCTAAAGTGTGGGCCATTATATTACCTAGCCCACAGGGTTGTGACTATTAAATGAACAGATGTATTTGAAGTACTCAGGACAGAGCCTGGATCATTTAAACACTGGAAAAAAATTATTAGAGCAGAACAGAGAGAATAACATTGATATTGTTCGCCACAAATCTAAAGAAGCTCTTGAATTCCCACTATTTTTCAGGTCTCGTAAGTAAACTAGAAAAGCTTTCTAAACATTAAAATTTTTTCAAAAATCTATCTCACATTGTCTGGGGTGCCAGGCATCCAGTAACTTGCCAGGATGCAAACATGATAGAGTCCGTCTTTACCCTTGAAGAATTTATCATCGAGGAAAAGGCAGATACACACACCAATGATTCTCAATCATTATGCTAAGTGCATGAGTAGAGATGTCAAGCTGTTATGAGCGTTTAAAGAGAGGATTGAGTAATTCTCCCTGGGAGAGCTGCCAAAGCAGGTGACACAAGTCTCAGTCTCACATGCTAAGCAACTAAGTTCACCAAACAGTACCTGGTGATGAACCTTGTTTGTGGATGCTGTATCAGTGCTGTACCTCGAATGCTGTGGCAACTTTATCACCATGTAGTAGTAATATTTACTCATCGGCAGTGAGAGTATAATTTTCTTTATGAGATTCCCTATTAGAGATAAAAGGGAATTGGGAGAAAGAGAAAGGAGGAAGAGAGAAAATAATAAAGGAGAGAAAGATGAAAAAGCCCAATTTGCCCAAAGGTACCATTGTTAACCACTGGAAGGTAAAGGCTTTCTGATGTAATATGCTATTCAAAGGAGATGATGTTTGTGTGGCTCAGGTCTATTGCTGCCGAGGAAGCAGCCCTGTCTTTTACTGCTATGAGTGAAAGAACTTAATTTAAGGATGATCCCTCCAAGGAAACAATGCCATTGTTCACTGATTTCTGTGTGACATCAGGATTTGTCCCTCAATAGGTAATATACAGACATTTAAACTGCAGTTTGCCTAGTTCAGCATCACTGGTCATTGGGGAAATTCATCTGAAGCTGCAAAAAGGACTAGAAATGTTTGCTTCATATTAATAAATGGGAAACCGAGGAAGCTGCCAACTGGCAACAGAGTGTGTTTTGGTGGTTTGATAAGGCTACTAAAGAGTTTATGATGTGACAGATGTTTCACTACACTATTGTGAAATGAATAGATTATGAGAAGTAATTAGATGTACATTGGAATCAATGCTGTTATCATCGAGGCCTTCGGGCGATGCAGTAGATGAGAGTCTTGGCAGCAGGTGGTCCAATGGCTTGGAGACAGGAAGACACACCGCGGGAGACTGAGTGACAGGTTTCACAGATCCAGGGGGTGAGAGATCTGAGCTGGGGCTTGCATTTGTAATCTTTACTCATGTATAAATAATAACAACTCCACCATTGACTTCATATGCTATGTCATAGCCTCTGTTACCCTCACACACATGTAGAATAGCACGGTTTCATCCATGCAAAGTTATTCTTAGTCTCCCTGTTTTCAAATATGCATATGTATGTTCAATTGTAACTGACAGCTCTGTCATTTTTTTTGAGTGAATACTTTTAGAGCTAATCATCTGATGATTACATTTATTTTTAATGCTCAGCATTGAGCCGCCATTGTACAAAACTTCCTATAGCTTGCAGATCAGAGGCTGGAAAATACTTTAACTGCCTTTCATCACGTTTCTTCTCTCTGGCTCAATGACGAACGTTTAAAGGGACATGTTTGTCTCTCTGCTCTGTAAAATCCCGTTGCAGGGGACTTGGCAGGGTCACCCTCCATGCTTGAAGCAACCATATGGAGCCTGCTGCTTTCAAGAGAAGGTTTTGGTTTCTGCCAGTTTCCAGGGTCAGCTATTAGCACACTGGGGAATGTTGAAGTTTCCAAGCACAGAATGAAGAGGGAGGGAAGAAATGGGTGATTAGGGGAATTAAGAAACTGATTCCTTGTGTACATCTGCTACCTCTGTAGGAAGAAGGAATATCTGGTAGAATCAGTTGTTAGCTCCTATCTGCATAAAATAGCAATGGCATTTATTAAAAAAGAGGGAATATTATTGAATGATCTCAAAAAAGTATATAGTAGAAAATATGTGACATATGGTTGAAGACACATATAGATGCATATTTTTTAATCCTGTTATTTATATATTTACCAAATTAGGTATTTTTCTAATATATCACTGAATTTTCATCATATTCTGTGCTGCTATAAGCTTGGATGCAAATCTGAGGAATAATGTCATATAGAACTCAGCTTTGGGATATCCTTATATAAATATATATGAGAAAAGGATATATAATAATATAGATATAGATATGGAGGGAGGGGAAAAAGGGAATGAGAAATTAGAGAAAGGGAGAGGAAGAAGGAGAGTAAAAGCAATGAATCAGCTCATGTTTTTCCCTGTGTGCCTTTTCCAAGAAGCTCGATGTTTGGTTCAGCGGGTATATTTCAATGCTCTTTCTTTGAAACTAATAGCAAACATGTCTCAGACTTCATTGAACAGAGAGTGGCAACCAAATTTATTGAATTAAATAATATGAAGATGGAACATGCAGTCCTCTTAAAAACAGCCACAATAGTTAGTATTTTTAACTAAATCATGGACTTGGGACATAACCAGGGGTTAAAATTTTTAAATGGAAAGATTTCTTCCAACTTGATAATCTTCTTTTAAAAAGTCTAGAAAAAATGATGTACTCTACATGCCATATGTCAAGCAGAATGACAAAGAAAGACATAAATGCACTGAACATAAAGCTTTTGTGTTTCAAAGGTCTTTGGTATCAAATATCTGTGTCTAGAAATCTCTGGTGAGAGCCACCTGCTCCAAAGATCTTGGTTGAGCTGGTCATGGCTGGTCAATCAAGGCTTCCTCTGAGGGCAATAAAACTTAATCCTTCATTGGTAATGGGAACTTGTCAAACAGACATTGTGAGCACTCTGGAAAGAAAAGCTCTGTGCATTTGGTTTATCTTCAAATGAGCATGAACCTTCAGCAATAATAGCAACCACATAAAGAGTACTCTGTTGGGTGTTCTCCAAGAGTAATGTCATTTAATACTCACATAGTCTTTTTTTTAAAGTAAAACATTTTATTTGGAAATTCTTGAGGAAGGAGAGAGAGAGAGAGAGAGAGAGAGAGAGAGAGAGAGAGAGAGAGAGAGAGAGAGAGAGAGAAAGGAGAAATATCATGCTCAAGAGAGAACATAGGCATCTCCAACATAGTGGGAGCCCTGGTACATAGCCCAGAGTGAAAGCATGAAGGTAATAGTCCTAATGAGGTATAATTTATGATTCCCATTTGAAACGTGGCAACAACACTGGTGTTTAGGTGATCTTCATGCCTTTTCTTTTTATTTTAGAATTTGATATCTAATAGTTTAAATAAAAGGGGAAGTTATTCACATGAAAATGTGCATAATTTAGTTTCTGGGGAATGAAAAAATACTCAAACAATATGTGTATTTATATTTGTTAAGATTCTTATTAGGATTGGTGCTGGAGAGACAATACAGTGGACAAGTAGCTTGCCTTGCATGTGTCCAACCTAGGTTTAATCTCTGGTACCCCAAATGGTGTTTCCTGAGCATAGCCAGGAGTGACCCCTGAGCACAGAGCCAAGAGTAATCCTTGATCATGACTGGGTTTGTACACCTCTCCCGGCCCTATGCTTCCGACACCCCACCACACACACAAAAGATCCTTATTATATTGCTTTTATTCTCATTTTCAATTGTGGTGTTTGCATGAACTATGATTTTGCATTCAGTCATTGATAAATTCTATCTCTGCTTTGATTCTTTTAAGTTAAGCAAAATACTGAGGTGATTGAAACATCCACAAAAGTTTGAGAAGCAGTAGTTCAGTTTATCAGGGCTTGAATATCTCTATCAATAGGAATGCCTAGTATTCTTTCCTTGCATAGATATGTCAAAGTGCTTAGGCTAAACTATGTCTCCTAATAATCTCCATACTTAGATTAAAATTTTTTAAAAATGAAGAGAATTCTCCCAGAAGGGAGCATAAAACGAGGCCCCCGGACTAGTCATGCCACTGGACTCTGTGCCAGGCTGCTTTCACTCAGGGTGCCCCAGAGGGGGGCGGGTGAGAGCCCTCCCCACTTCAAGCGACCCAGCAACAGCAGCTGACCTCCACAGCCCAACTGCAGCCACGCTCCAGGCTGCTTCCCACATGCTCCAGCCGAGCCTCACATATGAGTGAACATATTCCTGGACCACGCAGCGCAGCCATGTGGCAGCGTGACACATCGTAAGACACTCCCTACCCATTCTCCATAATTACCACACTGTATTTGATGGGGTTCAGACAGTAGGCAACAAATCATAGAGTGAAATATATACATAGATATGTATATATATATGCATACATATTCATCCAAACTTTAACAACATGTTAGTGATATCCTATAGAATTTCTTAATAGCTCCAGCCAAAATAGGACAATCTTCACACTATTTCCTACATGAACACTTTTTTTGTAAGCATGTTCAGCAGTTCTCCATAACAGATAATACAAAAAATATTCTTTTGGTTGTGTTTTAGAACAGGGTTTGGAGATTGAGATGGAAACATCCCGAATTTGGTGGTGGGAAGGTGTAATGGTGGTGGGATTGATGTTTGAATATTAAATGTAATCAAATATTGGGAACGAACTTATAAAATAAAAAAATTAAAATAAAAAAATGGAGAATAGAGATGAACAGAAAATTCCTCAAAGAAGAAATACAAATGGCCAAAAGGCACATGAAAAAATGCTCTGCATCACTAATCATCAGGAAGATGCAGATCAAAACAACCATGAGATATCATTTCACACCAAAGAGACTTGCACATATCAAAAGGAACAAAAACAATCAGTTCTCACATCGATGTAGGTAGAAAGGGACTGTCATTCATTGCTGGTGGGAATGTCCACTGGTCCAGATTTCTGAAAACCAATATGGACATTCCTAAAAATTTAGGAATGAGCTTTTGTTTGACCCAGAAACTTTACTTCTTGGAATATACCCCAAAGGGTCCCCAAAATGCCACATTTAAAAGATGTTTGCTCTCCTATGTTCTTTGTAGCACTATCCCCAATGGTCAAAATCTTGAAACAATTGTGTCCAAGAATAGATGACTGAATAAACAAACAAACAAAAACTATGTGATGTTTACACAAAGAAATATAACTTGGTCATAAGACAAGGTAAGTTCACGAAATTTGCTGCCACATGAAGGAGTCTAGGCAGCATCATGCTGAGTGAAGTTAGCTAGAGGAAGAGAGACCAGTGCAGAATGATCTCTCTTGGGTGCAGTATATAGAGAAACATAATGGTGGAATAACAAACACTAAGCAACATAGTAAAGAATGAGGAAGAGTTCTATAAATGAATGGAAAGCTTTCCAGGATATTTTGATGAAGTGAAAAATTAAAAGAGCAAAAGAGTGTTTATTGTAGGCTACGTTTGTGGTAAACATGAAATGAAAAAAAATATGCACCTACTCATTTGCACACATGAAATAACATAGGAAGAAAAATGAATGAGATTCATTACTCCAAAGATGATGAAAAAGGAAATAGGAGAAAATGCAATCCACATAGAAGAGTAGGGGAGAATGAGTGCATCTGAATATAATTCTGTATCTAAAAATGACACTGTAGTTGCAAGGAACTAACATATCACCCAGGTTTTGCTTTTTGTTTCTTTTTTGGTGGGAGCCTCCCAAGCAGTGCTCAGGTTTTGGGAGGTCACTTCTGGCAATTTTTAGTCTACCAGATTTAGTGGTTGAAGACTAGAGCCCCAATAGTGAAATTCCACTGGGGCTTTAGCTGCTAGAAGCCTCCAACTCGACACTCAGGATTGCTTGGGGTGCCATGTGGTGCCATGGGTTGGATCTGCATCTCATACATGCAAGGCATGCACCCTTACCCCTGCACTATATCCCCAAGCCCCAGATCTTGTTTTTTAAATGTATTCTTTGATGAAGAAATTGGAATTCCTTGGAGCAATGTTGCATTCCAGAACTGGGACAAGAACAAAAGTACAAGATGTGCTTGAAATTTATTCTGGTGCCAAAAGTTAAAGATGAACTCACAGAAACGGATGAGAGTACATTAAAAGCACATGGAAAGGACACTGAAACCAATCTGAAGTAACTTCCGGGTCAAACACAAAGAAAAAAAAGTGGACTGTAAGTCTTAGAACAAAATAGATATCTATGTGTTCCCTACTGTTAGCAGAATAATGAGCCATGTAATTAAGTAGAGCAGAAAGGGAAGCTCTTCCTTACAGTGAGATTTCAATTGATAAATGTAGAAATAGTGATACAAAATAGAATCATTAGAAGAAGTTGACAGTCATGTGATAATAATTGTTATAAGCAGGATGCAGTAATGGATGCTAAAATTAGTAATGAAAATCTGATGAGAAATTGTACATTCACATACTCTCAATATATTTTTCTTTTTCTTTTTCTTAAAATTGAATCACCATGAGATGCAGTCACAAGCTTTCATGTTTGAGTTTCAGTCATACAATGATTGAATACCCATCCTTTCACCAGTGTACATTTTCCACCACCAATGTCCCCAGTATCCCTGCCCCATCACGCCTCTCCCCCTGCCTCTATACTAAGTAATTACAAAAAATTTTACTATGATATTAAAACACCAAAGTTACTAAAAGTAGTAACTTCACAGAAATGGTATATTTATACAGATTTATGCATCTTACAACTAATTAACCTCCTCAGCAATATAGCATATTTGGAACATATACCTCATGATATGATGCCCTATGAAGGTCACAATGCCATTTCTGTAGAAATCTCCTTGAAAAATGTATAACCTAAATTTGATCAGGAGGAAATTTCCAACAAACCTCAATTTAGAGATTTTCCTCAAAATATCTGGTCAGTATTTTTCAAAAGCAGCTCCAAAATTTATTCAGGTATAATTGACAAAATCATTCGGTGTTAAAAGTTTGCAACATGATGACTTAATGTACAGATACGTTGTCAAAGGACTTAAGCTTTGATTAATTCACACATCAACATACTCACATACTTAACCTTAAAAAATTAGAAATAGTTTGTAAGTCTGTAACTGTACCTCACAATGATTCACTAATAAAAAATTTTTTAAAAGTAGAAATAAAAATTCTATTTCCTATGTTCAATGAGAAGATGGGAGCTATTTCAAGCAGTTGTGCTGGGAAAACTGGATAATCACATGCAAAAAAAAGTTAAAATTGAACTCCTATTTGCACCCAAACCAAAAGAAAACTCAGAACAGGTTAAAATTTGAACACAAGACCTGAAACTATAAAACTCCTTAAAGAAAACACAGGAGGTAAGCAATGATATTGCTTATCAATGACATTGGCAATGAAGTTTTTCCTTTGACACCAAAAGCAAAGGCAACAGAAACAGAAATTAACTAGTGTGACTCTATCAAAAAATCTTTTCACAGCAAAGGAAAAAAATGAGAAGACAGTGTGAGGAAGTAGCTCAAAGACTGGAGTGCATGCTTTGCATGAAGATGTGCTGGGCAATCCTGACACTGCATGTTCCTTTGAGCAGTGCAAGAAGTGATCCCTGAGCACTGAACCAGGAATTACCCCCATGACTTCTAAGGGTGACCCAAAAGCAGAGAGGTGGGGGTGAGAGAAAGAGTAAAGAGAGTCAGAGTGGGTGAGAGAGACAACCTGTGAAATGGGAGAAAATATTTTCAAATCACATATCCAAAAATATGAAAATATCCCAGAAGACTGATGCCAGATTATTCCAGGAACTCAAAAAAGGCAATAGTCAAAAGATCAAATAACTCCATTAAAAATAGTTAAATGTTTCAACTTTTAATTTTTTCAAGTTGCTCAGTTTTCTTGTGTATAAATGCCACAGTTTCTTTATTCAACCATCTTAGAATTTGGGTTGCTTCCATTCCTCGATTATACTAATATGGCACTTTAACTACAACAATGATTTATTTTAAATGGTTAAAAGACTTAAACCAAAAATAATCATTTTTGTTTTACAAAATAAAAGGAACAGAGAGATACAAGTACCCAACAATTTACAAGAAAAACATTTTAGGTCTTTAAAAACCAAGAACTGAGAAACTGCCTTCGGTTGGAAAAGACAAAGTATATGCATCCTTAGTCCTTTCTTTGACTCTAAATCCACTCAATTCTTTTTTCTTCTCTTCCTCCTGAGCTCTAGCTTGTCACATCTCTCTTAAGGATGTCTTTAAGAACAAAGACTTTCACCCAAGCATTATTTTGTGTGAAGATAGTCATCTCCTTTGTCTCTGGTGTTTGAGTTCTATAAATGGAGCTTCAGTATGATAAAATTCCAGGGGGATGTACAAAAGTGCTATTTCAACTGATGTGTTGTCTTAAGATAGAGGGAATGAATGCCAAGTCACTGTTTAATCTTAGCTTCCATGCTATTTCTTGCAGCGTACATCTATAGTTGAAATGTTAAGGCTCTTAAGTGCAAAATCTTTTATTCATTCCCACTGTATTTTATCTTGCTAGATTTTATACCATTGCTGCATCCTGTTGAGGTCTTTTTAGATTCGGAATCACTGTGCTATCTATATACTTGTTGTGCAAGTCTTGCACAACTTTACCCAAGTCACAGATAAAAATGTTGAACAAATGGAGTCCTTCTACATTTATATCAATTATTTAAGTAGAACACTTTTTTTTTTTTTTTTTTTGCTTTTTGGGTCACACCTGGCAATGCACAGGGATCACTCCTGGCTCTGCGCTCAGGAATCACCCCTGGTGGTGCTCAGGGGACCATATGGGATGCTGGGAATTGAACCCAGGTCAACTGCGTGCAAGGCAAACACCATACCTGCTGTGCTATTGCTCCAGTCCCTTAAGTAGAACACTTTTTAATTTTACTGAAGATTACTAAATGAACTCATGTAAAGTATCCTGCTCCGTTTGGCTTTCTGAATGAGAGAGAAAAAATTGTCATATTTGGGATGTTTAGATTACTCTTGTAATGGTTCCATGAATTAGTCTTCTGTGTTTGCCCTGGTTGGGAAAAGGACCTCTCATGGTATCTAGTGTCGCAGAGGTCAATTGCAGTTTGTCCAAAATTTGGCTTCATTGTTTGCTCTAGATTACTTAGGACTGATCACTGAAAACACACCAACATGTCACTCGGAATGGCATTCAGAGAAAGCTGAGACTGACAAATCAACAAGTTTCAGCATAGAACAAAGGAGTGAGGAAAATTAAAGATTTTATAATACAAGTGATTGGTATCATTTCTAGTCAGAAAAGACAAGTTTTATAAGGTCTTTAGTGCTGTTTAAGTGAATCTACACTGCCTTACTAGTTTGAAGAAAAGATTGCCATGCTCACAGTATATATTGTTCAATGACCCTTTTACTTTAATCTGTTTAATCCATTTAACTGTCCCTTTAAAGTCACATTATTTCTAGTTCAAATAATAGTAGCATTTATTACAAGAAGTTTATGATGTTGACCATATCTGGGGGATTTAATAAACACCTAAAATATTTCTTGAATCTTAAGAAAGAAATGGGGAAAGTCAGGTATGCTATTTTCTTTAGAACTATTTTAAATATCTGACCTTCTTAAAGACATATGTAAGTTTTTATACTTCAACATGTGTTATTGACTGATGTCCAGTATATCCTCATATTTAGAACCCTTATATTACTTCAGCATTATATTAAAAGATATAACCTAAGTTATTGATACTGGGACATGTGTAGCTATTTAAGTAGATTTAAGTAGATTGCTTAGAAATTATTCATGACTTGGCTTGGAGGCTGGTCTCTCATTCTGGGTAACTCAGGGAAGGGACCACCAAGTAAAATGTGGTTGGAGGTCATGTGGGGGAAGGGTGATGCAGGCCGAATACAGACTAGAGACTGAACACAATGGCCACTCAACACCTTTATTGCAAACCACAACACCTAATCAGAGAGAGAGAACAAAAGGGAATTCCCTGCCATAGTGGCAGGGTGGGGTGGGGGGAGACGGGACTGGGGAGGCGGGGAGGGATGTTGGGTTTACTGGTGGTGGAGAATGGGCACTGGTGAATGGATGGGTTATCGAACTTTGTATGGGGGAAACATGAGCACAAAGATGTATGGATCTGTAACTGTATGCTCACGATGACTCTCTAATTAAAAATAAACTAATAAAAAAATTTTAAAAAAAATCTTTTATTCATTCCCACTGTATTTTATCTTGCTAGATTTTATACCAAAATTATTTATGACTAAGGTTAAATTGACAACAAAAAGTCATTTTTGGTTTTCATGGTGAGAAGTCATAATTAATCAAGATGTGTATGTTTAACTCTAAAATAACTATTTTTTTAAAAATTAGAATCACCAAGAAAATAAGTTAGAAAATTATTAATAGTCATATACAATAATATATATGTTAACCAAGAAATACTGTTTCTACTAAGCCAATGGACAAAGATATGTAGAGGAAAATCTAAAAATTAAGAATATAATTAAGTTAGATCATTTTAACTGTGTAAGAAGAGTTTAGCTATTATAGAGACCATTCCTTATTGGTGAGAACATGAACCATTTATTACACTTAAAGTGTCAAATTTTACTATATATAATGTTTTAAAATGCTACAATTTTTTTCAAAAAGTTACACTCCTTTTGATTTTGAATGCTATTTTTCTAAGAGAAAAACCCATACAAAAATCTTAGATATATTATCTCTTATAAATAGGAAAATCTATAAATAAAAGAAATATTCAATGAAATGACAGTAATTAAATCATAGTAAACTAGATTAAATATTATGAGAGTCTCTAGTTTATAATCAGCATAAAAAGCAAGGTACAAATTATATACATAATAGTCTTATTTATGAAATAAATACATAGAAATTAAGAAATAAAATCTATGGCAAGATTGTGTCTTTCAAAACTGTTTGTATAAAATGTGCATCTCATTCAGCAGTCCTATTTGCTATATGATCAGAAAAAAAACTATTTAAATGTGACTTAAAAATTTAATTATTTATCTCACAATGTGCAATGTTTTGGGCTTAGTATTTAGACAATGTCTTTTTCTTAAAGTGATCATTTCTTTCTTATGCTTTCCAAGATGGCCAGGGAGTTATGGAATATGAATTGGTTTCAGCTTGCTTTATCCAAAAGTTTGTGCGTTTATTTGTTGGATTAGTACTGAGATACTAGTGGTTCTTTTTTTTTTTTTCTTTTTGGCTGACACCTGGCAATGCACAGGGGTTACTTCTGGCTCATGCACTCAGGAAATAGTCCTGCCAGTGCTTGGGGGACCATATGAGATGGTTCCATATGGGATCTGGGAATCGAACCCAGGTCACCACATGGAAGGCAAATGCCCTACCCGCTGTGCTATCACTCCAGCCCCACTAATGGTTCTTTTTTTGTTTTGTTTTTATTTTGGGGCCACATCCAGAAATGTTTAGAGGTTACTCATGGCTTTGCACTCAGGACTTACTCCTGGCAGAGCTTGAGGAGCCATTCGGCATGCCAGGGATGAAACTTGGGTTGGCCGAGTGCAAGGCAAATACCCTACCTGCTATTGCTCCGGTTCCTCCCGAGACTCTTTAATGGGCATCAAGACCATTTTGAGCATGGTAATTCTATTGATGGTATTTATCTTACCCTGGCTATGCAATCTTACATTTGCCTGTACATCTTCATCTCTGTTACAAAAAAACAAGGACATTGCTGTACATCTAATTTCAACTGAGTGTTTTTGATAAACTATGAACATTTTAAAGACAATTTTTTAAAAAGTAGTCAAACCGGGGCCGGAGCGATAGCACAACGGGTAGGGCGTTTGCCTTGCACGCCGCCAACCCGGGTTCGATCCCCGGCATCTCATATGGTCCACCAAGCACCGCCAGGAGTAATTCCTGAGTGCAAAGCCAGGAGTAACCCCTGAGCATCGCTGGGTGTGACCCAAAAAGCAAAAAATAAAAAAAAATAAAAAGTAGTCAAACCTTTTTTAAAAAATATGGTTTTCCTCACAGATCAAAGTGATTAACTCAAAATGAAGGCTCAAAGATTCAAGGATAAACAATTAAAAGAGTAAGGGGCATAATTTCTATTGCTAGTTTCAACTCTGGCAACCAACCTCAGCATCTCCATTTACTTTGCCCTGAAAGTAAGAGTATACTAAAGTATACTACAAAGGCCTCATGAGAAAGAGGCAAAAATTACATGTAAACTGCAAATGACTACAAAAATAAAACAATACATTTTCTGGCTAATTTCTTCTCCCAAGCGCCTCTAACTGCTTTTAGAAGAAATGAGAACTTAACTCTCAGACCATTAGCAAAGAGAAAATATATGTGGAAATACTTTAAACATGAAAATAATATTGATATTCATAATATTGTGTCAATAATATTTAATAATAGCAGTAGTATGCTGCACCTAATTGAATAATCTCCCCACTTCAAGTATAATACTATATCATCAGGATCAATACTATATCATAAGGGTTAATTGAAAGTCCTCTCTAAATATGCCAGAACAGGACCAGAGAATTCATCCATTGGGAAAGCACTTGCCTCCCATGCAACGAACCCAGGTTCAATTTTTGGGACTGAATCTGGTCCCCTGAGCCCTTCCAGGAGTGACCCCTGTGCCCACACTCAGGAGTAAACCATGAGCATGACCAGGTTCGACCCAAGAAGCATTTTAAAATGCTGGAAAACATTCAATTTATGATTCTGTTTCTCTAGCATTACCAGTGACTTAAGTCTTTAATGATTTTTGTGTTTCACCAAGTATTCAACTCATTATTAGCAAATTTTTTCCCTTCTTCTCTAGCTTTTCTCTAATTATTTCTGATGACTAGTCAGTTGCTATGAAAGCATAAAAATGAAATCAGATGGACAACATGTTAGCACACATGAAAAGTTTTTAATCAGTGAACTTGATAGTAATGCTTTTGACTGAGGTAAAATTGCATTTTATGTGTCTGTCAAAGAAGGAGGCTGGGCCAGATGGGATGGAAGCCCAGGCTAGTAGTGGAAGGACATCGACACTGGTAGTAGAACAGTGCTGCAACATTGTATGCCTGAAACTCAATTATGAGTAACTTCATAAATCTAAATGCCTTAACAGAAAAGTTTTCTTTTTTTTAAAAAAGACCCTGCATTTTAATTGGAAATAAAGAACTGATGCTTCATTGTTAAGTATACCTCTACTAATTAGTGCAATTTGCCATTTGCTTTAATAAAATTATCTATAACCATTTAGCTGTTTTAAGACCTAGACTATATAATCTATATTAGACTATATAATTCTAGACCTCACCCCCCACCTTTACCATTTTATTGTCAAACTCAGTTATTATTAAAAATTCAATGACCAGGTTTAAACTGAAGTTTTTTGGCTATACCTGAGAAAAGAAGAAAATTTTTCTAACCAAAATGAATAGGTTTAACAAAATGACTTTTTGTACTTCAAAAGCAAGCAACTATATACAAATAAGTATATGAAATTTCTATTCTAAAATATAATCTTGTCAAAAACTCTAGCCATAATACTTTTATAATATTTAGATCAACTTTTATTAAGTACTAGAAATAATATAGTTACCAATTTTTAAAATATTTCATAAATTCAACTTATTTACTAGTTGCCTTGACACAAAAGTAAAAAAGACTAACCAATATAAAAAACTTACATACTATAAGGAAAATAAAGGGCAATGTAAAAAGAACAGATAATTTTCAAAAGCATAAATACAAAGATACAATAAACATGACTAGATATTCAGTCTCCTTGTAATCAATCAATGTAAGTTAAATGCTAACACATTTCTGCCCTTGCCATTTGCAAAGATATGTGTGAATAATAGTTTTAGTAAGCTAAAAGAAGTCACACATACAGGATTATTAATAAGGCTTGTAAATAAACCTATATTGTATATAGTATAGTATGTCCATACAATGGTGCATATGGTAGGCATTAAAACAGATAAATATTGGCTCTGCCACTTTACAGCGAGATGATATTGGGCAAGAATCAAAACGGTTTTGTGCTTCTACTTCCTTATCTATAGATTGGGTGAATTATGATACTTACCTGGTAAGTAATTTCTAAGCATTCATGTGCAACAACACAGAGCATTGTAAACTCAAGGAAGTTTACCCATATCTTAGTAGCCAGAGTTTTATTGGGGTCTTGGGGGACTTTAGTTTCTCAATCTCTATTCCTCTCCAAACTGATAGAGCCTCGCCTATCAGATAGAGTCTCAGGCATACAAAGATACTTATTTTCATAAAAGCACTTTAGTAGAATAAAATGGGATGGCTAAAGGTCACAGCTATATAAAGGTATTCTTATGTGGAAAATTATATCTACTCAGAAGTTATATGTGAGGAACAAATCTAGGACCAGCTCTAGAGTCATTTACTCTGGGGTAGCCCTTAAACCTGCTGAACTAATCCTTTACTATATAAATTGTCATTTCTTCTGTGATCTGTCAAAATACACCAGAGAAACACAATATACTCTAATCAGTAACAGTGATTAATAATGGCAGAAACTGACAAGTGTCATTTTTGAATGAATTATGTATGTGGTGAGCAGAGAGAAAATGAAATAAAGTCTGTGATCTTACAGAAATCATCTCAATATAAATGGATGTATATTTAGTTAGTGAAAGTTTCCATGGTCAACTGAAACTTAAACAAGCATCAAGTCTTCCTGAAGAAAGGACTCCTTTTCCTCTATTAATCAAATCTGTGTTCCTAAAAAAAGATCATTTTCTCTTGTTCTGTTCTCTTGTTCATAGATACCTATGAATGGAGTACATGCAAACCAAACCTTTGTATGTGCATAGATACTTTCCAAAGAGATTATTTTCCTCTGTAATCACAACACCGAGGAGCAAAAACCATATCTGTGAAAAGGTTCCCCTTTCTTCTCCTCCCTCCCCCCATGTTAACCTTTTTGGTTGAAAAATTGCACCTGATTGCTGGTATCCAGGTCAACTTTCTTTTATGTGGCTTCAAAGACCAATATTCACCCAGAAAATATTTGAATTTCTCTTCATCTTGTGAAGATCTTCCTTTGTTGTGTAATTAAGGTGGCCTATAGCCAAACAAACATCTAACTGACTCTCATGGGAATTAATAAGCATGATTTTCCAATGACTTGGGATTAGTGGCAGTTTTTGAAGAAATGGTCTTAAGCTTAATAATGAAAATGTTGGGGTATAACTGGATTACAATATTAAATGACCCAAGAGAATAAAGAAAGACCACATAACCTTAAGCTATATGCCATGCAAGAGTCATAATGCCTACAGGTTAAAATATAAAAATCACCTTAGAATTTCATGATGAAATACATGCTAACGAATTGATAATATTATGTAAAATTTTACTTAAAATAATATTAATGTAAAATTTCTTTAGTTTCTTTAGTTTTGTTACTTAAAAATTTTAACTTAATATGACAAAAGCTACTGGAAAATTTTCA
Organism: Sorex araneus; assembly: GCF_027595985.1. Lineage (NCBI taxonomy): Eukaryota > Metazoa > Chordata > Mammalia > Eulipotyphla > Soricidae > Sorex > Sorex araneus. The sequence goes on along the minus strand of NC_073302.1, from coordinate 273,485,506 downwards.
CGCATTAAATTATGATACAATGACTCAAAATAATATTGTAAAGATTGGTTGCATCATTTTCTGCCAAACTTAATCTAATGCATTACACTTTTATTGCATCTTAAGATATAACAATAAATCTATAAGAAATTTTTCACAATATTTGTATGTATTTTATAATTAGTTCTGAATATTTATGATCACAAAGTTGTTCAGGTTAAGGAGGGAACTTTAATAAACACGTGCTTCTAAAACTAAGATAACCCAGACCAAAAAAATATTTTTTTAATCCAGCAACAATTGAAGCTCTAAAAATGATAATAAAGTTATAAGCCATATGCCTGGAACAAATGGATTATTTTTTCACCTTTGACTCAAGACAGAAAAACAAAAAGAGAGAAAGGAGGTTTCAGTCACACCGTATTTAATCCAATTTGCTTTGGGTTTAATCTCCAAAGCAAGGCTGGTCTGCTAATTCCCAATTATAATGGCACATGTAATCAGAGTCCTCATTAACAAAGACTGACTATATTGTCTATTAGGAATGAAAATTTGAAATGCAAATTCAGCAAATCAAAACATTAAATGAGCTCCTACCCAAGATGCTCGGAACTCCCGCCAGGGCAGACCACGCTGGCTGACACCTGCCCTGGATTTTCCCTCCAGCTGAATGTTTCCTTCGGTTCCAGTCTTTGCCTCCTAATTGACCTGCTTATGATCTCTGCTACAATTAACATATGCTTATTAGTAATGGCTGGTTAAAGATTTCAACTGCTGCAGTTTACAAAGCCTAATAGAGATGGCGCGCTATAGGAAAGATGAAGCCACTATTTCCCACATCAGCTAAGTCACCATGGAGGGAGGAAATGTGGTAGAAATGATACAGCCTTCCACATTGACGTATGGAAATGGTTACTACTACATACCGGAAGTCAGTGCACACATGGCGCGGAGTATCTTGTATACAGTAAGAAAGATACAAACACTCGGTGAGTCCTCATCCCTTTTGAGCAAGTACTTTCCAGTTTGGTTTTAGAGAGAAGAGAAAATAAGGTTCTCTACCCAACTAAATGCATTTCCAAGGGCCTTAAGTTTATTCTAATTTTCATAACTATTTTTCAGCAGTTTGATATAATGCAGTAAGGACTTTTGCACTTGTCAAAAATCTTCATTGAGTGACAAGGGTCAGAAAAAATTATATTTTATACCGCTGGCAGTACATTGGGAGATTTCTTAGAATTTTTTAATTAGAAAAATTTTTGATTAGAAAATTCCTTTGAATTTTTTAGTTAGAAAAATTAAAATGGAAAATTTATCTGATTCAGCTGCATCTGACAGGGTTATGCACTTCAGGATTTAGGCACTTATCTGAAGGTGAGGCAAACACTTATTCATAAGGATATTTTCATCTCTGTGTTCACAGCCCTGTTGCTCATTATTCACAATAGCCAACACATAGGATTGACCTAGATACCCATCAAAAGATGATGGGAGAAAGAAATTTTAATCTACATTCTCAATGGAATACTACTCTACTATTAAGAAGATAAAACCATGCCTTTTGGAACAAGATGGAGAAATCTGGAAATTAGCTACATGAAAAATAAGGACATAAAGATAATGATCAAATAGTTTCACTCTCATGTGAAAGGTGAACAGATGCTAAAGCAAACAAATGTCATCATTTTTTTCTACAAGACCCAACTAAAGGGCTGAATTTTGGTTGCAGTTAATTATCTACTAGTGTGAGGTAAAAGAATATTTTCATATTCTGAAATGACTGCTGTACCTGTATGAAATTAATGACATACTTATTTTAAACTATGCATCCAATAAGAAGTTTATTGTTAAAAAAGAATCACCATAGTTTTGCTTTGGCACTATTCTTCATCTGAGAAGTACTATGGTAAAAGTGAGAGCCAAGACTTAGCTGCTTCTTGGCATAATTTTCCCAATACCTTTTTATTAGGATGCGATTCAAATTCACCACCTTTCCTCACAATTGGGGGTGCCAGGCTGCATGGAATTGATAATTTTCTAAGTCAGAGGTTAAATTTTGAATGACTCGAGAAGTAAATGGAGTCATGCTGTCACTCTGTAGTGTTGTAGAAAAGTCTAGAAATTATTTCCTTCGACATGTCTGTGGCTTTCTCAGTCCCAGTGGGAAACACCTCTATTCACCCAGTGAAGGTGTTAATAAGAACTAATAAATAACCTTGAACACGAAGGCCATTTGTGTGAAGTCAAGTAGCCAGTACCAGTACTGCCGAAATGGAAGGGAACTTACCCACCTGTTATGGATAGGTTGGTAAAGTGGGGAGCGACTCAAGTAGCCCAAGAAAATAGTACATCTGTCTCTGTGCTGCCCCCACCTCTGGCATCCTGGGAAAGCCTGGCTTGGGTCAGGACTGGTCAAGTCTGCTCCCAGCACCTACTTGACACGAATGCTCATGTCCCACCAGCCCCTCAAGGCAACCGTCAGAAGCCCACGTGTTCTGCATAGGCGCTAAGTGGGTCCCCACCACCAGAATTCTTGGGGACGTGTGGACTCAGGTTGGAGCAAGGAATAGTTCTTCACAGAAAAGGAAAGTCAGGTTTGTCCTCAGCATCTGTGTTCAGGGGACATTGCCTTCCCTGGCAGGAAAGAGTTTCCGGGAAAGGTGAAAGAGTGAAACAAAATAGTTTTAATAAGAAAGCAAGTAAGAGACCTGTGTGAGAGAGATACACGGTCAACAGAGAACAGGGGTTTCTCCAGAAACGAAGAAATAGAGCATGACTTTTGGAAAGCCACTATGAATTTCTCCAAATTGCCTGGCCTAGTGTTCTCTGCATACATAAAATTATTCTGCGCGTTTTCACAGGGGATAGCTTTGTACTCTTACTGGTCTTATCATGTCATTTAGCAGCTCCCCTTTTGGGGAGGGGTTCCACTGTCTTTAAATGGGGCCTAGTTTCAGCATCTGGGTGGTGCCTCCTAAGAACTCAGGATTTGCATCTCAAACAGACACAATTCTTTATGCCTTTGAGCTACTTCAGGGTTGGGCAATTGACCTACTTGCCTGCAACAAAGTTATCTTAAGCAATTTAAGTTTTACTCTACTGCTATAAAACTTCAGGAATTTCTAATTGGGTTCATCTGTCCAGGATAAAACCAGCTACATCAATGTCATCCAGTAACCAGACTCTGATATATGAATGCATCTAGGACATTTAAACCCTTCTTTAGGAAAACCCATGATTAAATGCTAAGTTATACATCTGTTAACTTTGAATGTGTCTTTATAGGTTTCAGTGAAAGCAGAAACTAACCATTTCTTTCATCCCTCTCAGACTTTTGACTACATTGGAACCCTAATAAATTATTGCTGGGCACAATTAATATTAACTTACTATGAAATTTCATATCCTTTACATAGAAGGGTCTGCACCCTTTTGTCAGCTTGAATAAATTAAGGAAGACATACCTTCACCGGTGTACTCCTCACCCTTCAAAGACTTAAGGGGATGAAATCTCCAGAAAATAAATGTGAATGGGATATAGGCAGGCCCTGAAAATGTATTTTGGAAGAAAAAATTTGTCTGAAACCTAAACAAGCCAAAAAGACCCAGCTCAGAAACCTCGGAAACCGCTGAGATGCAGCGTTCTAGGCCTGGAGCAGGGAAAAGTCTTAGGAGGCGAGATAGCGAGATAGCTAGAGCCCCTGGGGTGGGGGAGAGAGGTCCCATCCCTGGAACAAAGGCAATGCTAAGGATATCAAAAGAAGACCATCAACTGCTCCAAGCTCTCCCTACTAACAACCAGCCTAGTAACCTACTGTGAGCACTCATTTGGCAGTATTTTTATTCTAGAGAGTAATAAAGACAGTAGTTTCAGAATCATTCAAGCTGTATAATGGAAATATCTGATAAACTTGAGAAGTTATTGATGACCAATTATGACCCCCAAAGATTCTGTTCGGGGTGAGGTGTTTCAAAAGCTCCTCAGATGGGGCGGGAGAAATAGTACAGTGGGTAAGGAACAGGCCTTGAGTGAAGCTGACTCAGGTTCCAACCCTTGCACTACAATCTGTCAATCAATATTTTCCCTGAGCAATGCCAACAGTAACTCCTGAGCCAAGTCAGAAGTAAACTCTAGGCACCACTGGGTGTTGCCAAAGAACTGTCACTGTCACTGTTATCCCGTTGCTCATTGATTTGCTTGAGCGGGCTCCAGTAACGTCACCATTGTGAGACTTGTTACTGTTGTTGGCATATCAAATACGCCACGGGTAGCTTGCCAGGCTCTGCTGTGAGGGCAAGATACTCCACAGGTAGCTTGCCAGGTTCTCTGGGAGGGGAGAAGGAATTGAACCCAGGTTGGCTGCATGCAAGGCAAACACCTTACCCGCTGTGCTATCACTCCAGCCAAAGAACTATTAAAATAAATAAATTAACTATAAAAAATAAAGCTCTTCATATTACTATAATTGTATTCATGTTTATGTTTAAGATACATAGACATAACGATAATATAAAGATAATATAAGATATGGCCAATGAATGTGGAGGCAATCAAACTGGAGACATTTTTTCTGGGCTTTTCTTTATCGTTACTTTTCCCCACTCCCACCCATCTCAATATCAGCTCTCTAGACTTCCCTCAGTTCCTCGAATGCCCCTTATTCTTCTCATTTTAGGTATCTTGCACATTTGGGCACTATCACAGGAGCCAGCAGGCCCTCTACTATCCACACCAATGTATCTTTAATTCCAACTTGTAGTTTTCTTAAGAAAATATAGCTTGAGCTCTCCAAACCAAATGTCCTTTGTCTTAACAGCAAATTCAACCTCTTCATAATGTCGATCACACTGGAAAGGCACAGTATCTTAGGAGGTCTGCACCTAAAGTTGATGTCACATTTTCTGGGATCAAGTGCTGGTCTCATCACATCCTGACTCTTGGACTTAAATAAGTTGATCAGTTTTATTGTGTCTCAGTTTTGATATCTGTGAAATGGACTTAATACCTGCATTCACATATGAAGGTTGGTAGAACAATGACATGAGATAGTATATGGAGAAAATTTGTGCAGGTGACTCTCGCACAATGAGCATAGTGTAGTAGCACTGCAGCACTGTCGTCCTGTTGTTCATCAATTTGCTCGATCAGGCACCAGTAATGTCTCTATTGTGAGACTTGTTACTGTTTTTGGCATATCGAATAAACCACGGGTAGCTTGCCAGGCTCTGCCGTGCGGGCGGGATACTCTTGGTAGCTTCCCGGGCTCTCCAAGAGGGATGGAGGAATCGAATTTGGGTTGGTCACGTGCAAGGCAAATGTCCCACCAGCTGTGCTATCACTCCAGTTCAAGCATAGTGTAGTAATGCTGTTTAATTTTAAATAACTCACAATTTATTTTTTTGCACCTTACTTTATAATGCAGGCACCCTGAAGTACAACCACCCACATTGCTATGTGTTTCTTTCTCAATTTTATTTTTTTTCTTAAAATTTCTTTTTTGTTGTTGTTAAGGCACCATGACTTACCAACTTACTTATAATAGAGTCTCTGGAATACAATGTTTCAACTCCAATATCCATCACCGGTGTCAACTTCCTTCCTCAAGTTCCTTCTCATCACCCCCAACCTGCTTCATTGGCATGTACATTTTTAAGTTTGTTATCGTAGTTTTTGATCTCATGCTTACAATGATGTTGGTTCTGTGGTACGTATCTCTATAACATCATTGTGACTGAGGTCCCTGACTAACTACCCCAATTACCTCTCATCTGCCTCTTCTTTTTTTCCTTGGTTTCTTTCCTTCCCTACTCATTTCTACAATCTAGAGTCAATAACAATCTCGGTATCCTTCCTTTGTCACCTTGCATTCCTTTGTCCTGTTATTCTAAATGCCACAGATAGCTGAGACCCTCCAAAAACTGCCATGTGATTTTGACTTTATTTTTTAATTCTAAACACATATTAGGAGTATAATAATTAATGAATATTTAATGAAAAAAATAATTATGAACATCTTACACATTCTTTCTTATAACAATGCCTTGTAAACAATCTCCCACTGTTCATTAATTTCAAGTATCATTCATTAATTACAAATATATGACATTGAATCATGAATAATTGCAAAATAAGAACTACCCAATGAGGGAGCTATTTCCAAGTTTTAATAAAAATACAAAAACAACAATATGACTTTTCTCCTAGTATTTTTTTGAAAATCAAAGTTTAGAATGAAATAAATGGCCAAAAGTTTAATTGTAGATTTGGGCAGCCCACATAATTCAAAAACTGGGTAATTGGGTCTTGAGTAAATAGGAATTGATGATACCTTTTTAGTTGGTAAGAAATATTAAGCACTATAAAGTCTAATATTTCTTATATATTTCCTAAAACTAATAAACCACTGAACACCTACCTGAGGGCGACTGCCTCTTAACTTTTAATTTAAATTGATTTTATGTTTAATTTATGAGTGCTCAAAAATATTATGAAATGTAAAGGAGAAGTACAACCTCATAAATCAATGTGTTCTGGATTTCCAGCTTAATTTCCATATTGATTAAGTACCTGAGCTGGTGGTATCTACAAGAAGGCATAAAACAGTCATCACCAGATATAGCATCAGATAAATAACAAGAGCCAGGGTTAACTAACATCCACTGGAAGACACTGACTAGCAGTTTTATTACTCACAGTGGCAATTTTGTTTTATTTTAATATAGTTGTGTCTTAAATTTTAAACAAAAGAATTTTCTAAGATGAATATGGTAAAAAAAATCAGTACCCAAAAATTAACTAGGGTGTTAATTTTGCTTATCCTTATTCATCCAGTTGCTAACACTTATGGAATCTTTTGGTTTTTGTTTTCATTACAGCCTTATTTTCGTATATGACAGTGAGTAGAAAATTTGCTTTCCTGATAAACAAAAGTGTAATGAATTTCAAACATTTTTGTGCAATGCAAAATACTCTTTCAAACTATGAAGTAAAAACTCAATAGGTACAAAGATGAGTTCTTACTTTATCATTTTAAAATTGTATCTTCAGGGGCTGGAGCAATAGCACTTAGGGTAGGGCGTTTGCCTTGCATGTGGCTGACACAGGTTCAATTCCCAGCATCCCATATGGTCCCCTCAACACTGCCAGGGGTAATTCCTGAGTGCAGAGCTAGGAGTAACCCCTGTGCATCACCTGGTGTGACCCCCAAAATATTTTATCTTGAATATACATACATATATGTGTGAAATGCTTTAATTTTTATTCATAGCATAAGTTTGCTTCCAATTTATTTGGTATTACTTATTTTATGCAACCTTCCAAGAAATTAAAAATTATTTTTGACCAAATGTCCTTTCTCAAAAGGAATTACATAAGTAAACCACTGAAATTCTAAAATAAAAATTATTGTATTTCTCTTCTATCTCACTATTAGCTGATTAGACTTGGTAAAAATATAGTGTAAAATAGAACACATGAAGTATTTATCATGATGCCAGGTATGTGGTAACTACTCAGTAAATATTTTCTGTGCTTGAGGTCAGAAAGACAGTGCATGGGGCAAGACACCATATATGCTCCCTTGAGCACTGCCAAGAGTGATTTCTGAGCACAGAAGCAAGAGCAAGCCTTTGAGCGCAGCCACATTTGTCCCCAAACGGGGAAAAGTGTGTTTACCTAATAGTGATAGAAACAACAGCAACTATTGTGCTGATAATATTATATTGTGATATGTCAAAATTTTATATTATTTATTGTGCTGATAATATTATATTGTGATATAGGCTCAAAATTTTATATATCTATCTATCTACTTTTATTTCATATCATTTATTTTTTACTTTTATTTCTTTTAAGTTTAAAAGCCTGTTTTGTGTCATACATGTGTTTGACCATTCTCTCTTTTTTTTTTTTGCTTTTTGGGTCACACCTGGCGATGCACAGGGGTTACTCCTGGCTCTGCACTCAGGAATTACCCCTGGCCATGCTCAGGGGACCATATGGGATGCTGGGATTTGAACCCGGGTCGGCCGCGTGCAAGGCAAATGCCCTACCCACTGTGCTATCTCTCCAGCCCCTTTTCTTTTTTTTTTTGGACCATTCTCTATATGTTGCTTGTATTTAATTATTACGGAAACTGTTAAGGAAGATGTTGACATTCATTTTATACATGAGGAAAGTGAGTGAGGAGAATGGAGCTACCTGACTGAAATCAGAGAGGTTGTAACATAGTTCTCTTGACTGGTCTCCCCCTTGCCATCGCAAAGGGTTAGCCTGGGCTCTTTTTTCTATCAACGCAACTTCCTGGCTGGCAGCCATTGCACAATGAACACTCAATTTGGAAAGCTATTGTATCTTTGCCTTGCCCTGACTATTTATTGTTGTGGGACAAACTTTGTAAGAGTCAGGTGATTTGCTCCCAAATCTGTTCGTGTGGTGGTACTTGTCAATGTTAGCATGTAAATAAATGGTTACTTACATATTTAAATCAATAAAAATATATTTAAGGGGGCAGATAGTTTGTCTCTGTGGAAATTAAGTTGAATGCTTTATTAACAAGTATTTAGATTATGGATGAATAAGACGAGTGTCAAGATAGGGCAAAACGAATCAGTGCTCCGATTACCTTTCAGTTGCTTTGCTGCTTTAAAGAGCCCTAACAGAGAGGTGCTGTGAGTATAAGGAAATGATTTAAACAAAACTGACTGTTATCTGCCTCTTGCTTTGTAGAGAAAAGTGTAATCCTAAATTAAAAGTGAATAAAAGTTTTATATGTAAAAAAATAGGCCTACTAAGTTACTAAGCTAGGCCAATGTATAGGAATTAGCTTGAAAATAAAATAAAGTAAAATAAAAATATGAGAGATAAGCAAAGACAGAACTGAATTGGCCCTAAGCCAAATAAAGGTAAATTAAAACACATGTAGCCATATATACATACATATATATATATGATGTTGTACTTTATTCAACTTTATTAACTCATAAACCAACTGAATCTGTGCTAATTAAATCAAAGAAGAGTTCTATTGCATACCACCAGTCTGAAAAAGAACTAGAGGCAATTATCAGACTGTTGCTTTGTAGAGAAAAGTGTAATACTAAATTGAACAAGAGTTTTATATATTACAAAAGTAAACCTACTAAGTGTAGGAATATGTTTGAGAATAAAATAAAATAAAATTTGAGATAAAAACATCAAGGATTTGAATTATAAAAATAAAATATTAAAATTAAATATAATACAGTGAACTTCTATCTGGCAATATAGCTCAAAGGGCTGGAGCACATGTCTGGAATGCATGGTATCCAGTTACTATCCTTGGCACTCTATGACCCCAAGCATTGCCATCAGGGTGGCCCTGGTGAACTGCCCCCCCACCCCAGTATCCCTAAATTTGAACAGTATAGCATCATTGGTATTTTGAATTTCTAAAACTAAAGGCAAAACAAAGGAAGGAAGGAGGGAAGGAGGAAGGAAGGAGGGAAGGAAGGAAGGAAGGAAGGAAGGAAGGAAGGAAGGAAGGAAGGAAGGAAGGAAGGAAGGAAGGAAGGAAGGAAGGAAGGAAGAAGGAAGAAGAAAGGAAGGGAGGAAGGAAGGGAGGAAGGAAGGAAGAAGGAAGAAGAAAGGAAGGGAGGAAGGAAGGGAGGGAGGGAAGGAGGGAGGGAGGAAGGGAGGAAGAAAGGAGGGAGGGAGGGAGGGTGAGAGGTAATGAGTACTTGCATTCTTGTTTACATCTCTTATTTTGATGGAGGGGGATAATGACTTAGTTTATAAAAAAACAATTTTTCAAGCCCTAGACTGCTGAGCACAGAATATGAACTCTAAAGATTTCCTGATTGACCTAATAAAAAGCCAGGGGCAAGATTATGTCAAACATTGAGCATTAATTTTATGTAATGGGTTTATCATTGTGCCAGGTATTATGTATCTATGTTAAAAATAGATGAAACAATACTAAAAATTTAATAATGGGTATTTGTCAGGATTGTAATAATGTTTAGTTGATGATGTGAACATGTAAACATAGGGAGAGAGTTGCCATTATTGACTGATTCCCTATTACTAGTTTTATATGGAGATATTTGGCTGAAAATATATCTTTATGGTTGTTATCAAGTCAGAGAAGGCAGCATACTTGGAAGTTTTAATTTAATCCACCCACATAAGCAGCATCTGTGGGATGCCCAGTGCAGCCTGCCTATCCACACATGGGGCCCAATTATTGAACCAGAGGGAATAGAAAACATCAAATCTTAGGTCAAGTTCAATTAAACCACACATAGGAAGATATGGCTGACTTTACCTGCCACAGACAAAATTAAAGGCTTAGAGTGATTCTGCACGACCTGATGCCACAAGATACACACATATTCAGAGTTTTATTCACAGTGGCAGTTAAAAATATGCAAAGAAAACTAATGAGGGTGCTTCTGAAATTCTTTTTTGTATCTTCATGTTTTTGTTTCATTTTCTTATTTATTTATCCAAGAATGTACTTCTTTTTTAATCTATTATAACTTAATGTTTAAACAATTATTTTATGTATTAGGTATATCATTGTGCCAGGAATTATATACTTATGTTAAAAATCGATGAAACAAAAACTCAAAATGGAATGGTGGGTCTTTGTCAGTGTTTAATAGTGGAGCTACCATTCACACATCTTAGGAATTCTAAGATCCTTATATACTGAGATCAGAGAGATCTATTTTGATATTGATCATCCCTAACTGGATCTTTTAAGAATCATGTTACAAATATTTCAAATTCTTGCACAAATTCTTATAATACATAGGAGGGAAACGCAATTTAAAAATTTTTGTAATTGTTACAATATTTCTTTTATTTTTATTGTGTTTTTGTTTTTTTTTAAAATTATTATAAGGACCTGAGAAAATACAGCTGATAATGCCTTGCGTGCAGCCAAGCGAGGTTCAGTCTATCATATTTATGATCCCCCTGAGTCCTGCCAGAGTGATCCCTGAGCACAGAGCCAGGAGTACTGCTTGGTACAGCCAAAAGCATAAACAAAGAAAGACATTGTGTGCCAAGGATCAAACCTGAGTCAGCCACCTACAAGCAAAGCAACCTAACCAATATGCTATCACTCTGACCCCAACCATAACGTTTTCCCCCAGGATAGGAATTTTATATTTTCCAATACTGATGTGCATTTTTCATAAGCTCCTGAAAGTGTGGCCTTTTCCCAAAAGGCATAGCTAACTTGAGGATGAGGGTTAGCAATCTTATTAAGTTTTTGGTGTATCATAAGGAACTGAGTATAATATAGACATCAGGCATAGTAGCTGCCTAATTAGTATCTATTGAGTAATTTAACATCATGGGGATGATTCTGTGTAAGTATGAATGGGATGCTCTCCGTGCATGGAATTCACTGTTATGACTGTCTTTTTTTAGTTTCAGAAACAGAAGCTTAGCCTGTCAGCACCGAGACACAGAAACATCAAGCTAAAAAATAAGCATCTGAATATTTTGGTAGATTCAATGTGAACATCAGTGCCCTGCAGTTTCTCCCATCGGGAGATAGAATACTTTATTTGTGACCCTTCTCTCTGGTCTGGCCTTCTTTGTAATATACTTTGACCAATAGGATGAGGTGAAAATGACATAAGGATGAGTTCAGGAGCAAGGGCCACGACTGCTTCCATTCTGACCTTTTGGAACTCTGCCTGGGGACCAGTAAGTGGAAAATCTGAGATAGCGAGTCAGATGGGAAAAGGGCCCCAGACATCTGGCTTTTCAGCTAAGCTCAGCCTCAGTATGCCGGTCATGGTAGTGACAAGGCCAGGGGACACAGGGAGAGAACTGGCCCAACAACACACAGCAGAGTGAGAAAGAGCGGAGCCCAGTTCTTGTCTGTCACTCTGTGTTACGATGGTCTGCTTTGCAGCGAGAAAGGCATGAAAACAAATGGCAGCTTCAGGATTCCTCTTCCCAACCATCAAAGGGAACGGATAGCTCCCCTAGTTGTCTCAGAGGGCCTAAGGGGTGTCAGGCTTTTCAGTGAGGCTATGATGCCTTTCCATCTCATCGTAAAAAGTGACAGAAATATTAAAAAGGCCAGAGAAAGCATATGTTCACACACTGTATCTATGAATTGTGACAATCATCTGACAAACATGATGCTTCAGAAATTAAACCAATAGAAGTTTGGTTAAAATGTTTAAAACTGAGGAAAAGAGTAGAGAATTTTGAAAAAATATCTTGAAGTTTGAAAACGCATTGAAACTAAAATCCATGAATACGTTAATAGGTGCCCTTTGCCTCCATGCCAACACCCTTTTCTGTCCTTGGCCCTTGTCCTATGTCCCTGACTTTGATGCAGATTTCTCACTCAAAACCAAAACAAAAAGAGGAAAGAAAACTTAAGCTAGAGAGAGCCTGAGTTGGACTAGAAATTCTCTCCAAAAAGTCTGTTTGTCACAGTTGCTCCTTATAAATTTATATACAAGCAAGATGGACTAATTCTTTTAGGATTGATATTATAAATTTTGGTTCTTTGGTTGCAAAATCATCAACACATAATATTAAAATAATCTATTAATTGGGGATGGCCCTCTTATGGAGTGTTTCTGGGTCCCAGTACTACTAGTAATACTAGGCTAATATTAGGCTAAGTGGGCAGGCAGTTCAGTGCCTGGGAATATCAGGTTATTTGGCTCTGGGGTGCCGGGGACCACCAGGGCAAACTCCATGGCCTCTAGGACCATACTCAGCCATGTTTGGGAGTCCATACAATACCAGAGATTGAACCAGGGTCAACTGCACATCTGGAATGTATTCTAATGCCTGTAGTATTTTCCCAGTCTTGATATGAACATGTTTCATTTGTTTATTCTTAACCATTCATATGGAATACCAGCAGGACCGTTCTATTGTACAAGAAGGAAGACGTCCAGGACGTTGGCAACTATCACCAATCTGCCTGTAGTTCATTGTCTACAAGTTGTTCACTCGAGTAATCCTGAATAGAATAGGCAGAACACTGGACAGAGGACAACCATGCCAGCAAGCTGGGTTCCGAAAAGGATTCATCATGATCAACCATATCCACACGGTGACCAAGCTCATTGAACTTTCCCGAGAGTTCAGGATGCTGCTCTGTCTAACGTTCATCAATTTTGAGCTGTATTACAGATTCACTAGCAGGATCTCACCATTCTACAAGGAAGTGATCATTGACGTAAAGAGAGGGGTTCGGCAGGGTGATACCATTTTACCAAAACTCTTCAGTGCCACCCTCGACAAGATCATTCGACTACTGGAATAGGAATAGGAGTGACATTAGAGGGTCGGCAACTACACCACTTCCGCTTCGCTGATGACATCATTCTCATAACACCAAACATTAGCCAAGCAGCACAAATGCTGGCCGACTTTGACCGTGAATGTGGAAAGGTCAGACTGCAGCTGAATCTCACCAAGACAATGTTCATGAAAAACGAACTAGTGTCTGATGTTCCGTTTGCTCTCAATGGAACGAACATCTCCGAATGCAGCAGTTATGTGTACTTGGGTTGAGAACTCAACATGAGGAACGACTTGGAACCAGAACTGCACAGGAGGAAGAGAGCAGCATGAAATGCCTTCAAGAGCGTCAAAGAAATGGTCAAGAGGACGAAGAACCTCCGGCTCCAGGAACATCTTTTTGACTCCACCGTTTTTCCTGCACTAACATGGGCCCAATTCAAACAGGATGAGAACGCTATTGGGGTATCCCAAAGAGGAATCGAAAGAGCCATCCTGGGAGTATCACGTTTCACTCAAGTGAGAGAAGGAATTCGGAGTTCCAACCTCCATCGACAATCAAGAATTAGGGACACTGTCTCATTTGCCAAGGTGTCAAAAATCAGATGGGCCGGACACTAAATGCAATTCAGAGAGGACCGCTGGACTTGAGCTGTTACTGACTGGATTCCATGGGATGTCAAAAGACCGCATGACCGCCCACCTACGAGATGGCCAGACTTCTTTGTCAAAACCCTGAATGAACAGTTTGAGGCTCTTCCTGTTCTTGGAGTGAGCAGATACCATTGGACTACACTAAGCACTCGACAGGGATGAACAGAGATGTTACTGGCGCCCACATGAGCAAATCGAAGATCAATGGGATGACAAGTGATACAAGTGAACCATTTGTATTGGGGCACCAGGATTTACAATACTGTTAACCACTCTTTGCATTCATACATTATTCCAAGACCACACCCATCACCAGAAAGCCCACTATAGTCCTTGACCCAGAATTCTGTCTAGGACCCCTCCCAATCCACAGTCCTCATGTAAGCTTCTTCCTACAGATAAAATCTTCAGTCCTGATGACTTTGACCACTTGTTGTTGCCTTATTAGCCAATATGATATGTTTTAAAACAGAAAAAAAATTGTAAATGGATTTGAACATGTGTCTTAATCTTATTTCAGGATACAAAGCACTAGAATGACTAATTCCACATACTTCCATGACTTCGAGATTAATTTCTCAAATATATAAGAAAAAGAAAGCAATAGCTTTAGAAAGAAGTTTATAGATAAGAAAGGTAATACAGAGATAGTGGCTGCTTTGCTAGTTGTTATAGAGTTGAAGCTTGAACCAAGAAAGTGTGAGTTATTATTATGTGAGTACTATTTGGTATATATTTCTTAGGTCATCAAGCTACAGCTCTTTTTCTTATGAAGAGGAATAAAGTCTATTTCAAAATTATAATGGCATCAGTTTTATGATTCTTTTAAGCTCGCCCTAAAATTACTTTGTTTTAGAAGTTCTAAGAGTTTCAGATTAGTTGAAAAGGAATTACTCTGCACAGACAATAGTAATTTTCAAAGGGAAAAAAAAGTGAGAGGATTGACATAGATCTTTCAAATGCATTATGAAAACAAGAGTTTAATATCACATATTCCTATATTCATGGGAATCTCAACTCAGATTTCAGGGGTCCCAAAAGGCCAAATAAAATGGCTAAGGATGTATTTATTGATTGCTAATGGTTACCAAGAAAATAAAAACCATAGCTTCCAACATTTTTAACTGATTTGTTTTATCCCTTTTAAATGTGATCTTAAAAAGAGTTTTATCTTATTAAAGAGATGAATAGTAGACAATACTATTGAAATACATGTATTCCTATTTTGGTACTTAGCAGATATAACTGTATATGATTTTATTTTTATTTCTTGATTTCTTCTCATACTTAAAAAATTCAAATGGAAAATAAATTATTTTAAAATGTTTGTCCTCTCATCATCTGATAGGTGAACTAATGTATAAAATTTATGAGGGATTCTTAGAATTTTGTGGGCCAAAGGGTCTTTGGGGGATTGTTAAAAATGATAAATCTTACCCACCAAAATGTACATAAAATATTTTGTAGTTTCTTTATGTCTTTCAAAATTGATGAATAAGTATCCAGGTTAGATATCTTATTTTATCTGCTAATTTATCAATTTAATAAATAAGTTAAGTAAAAGTTCTAAATAACATACATACTATATTTTAATTGCAGAATGACAATATTTTAGTGATAACACAAGTAATTCTTTTATCAATGTATATTGGATTATTAATATGACATATTTGGGAATCATATGATACTGCTGATACTATCAACATTTTACAAATCCAAAAACTAAGACATGGAAGCATTAATAGCCCAAGTAAATATTGAATAAAAGGTGTGAAATTAGAGAGTCTAGTTTTATAGATAATGCTCTCTGGTAGAAAATAAACATATTGGAAGTGCTTAATAAACAGTAGATATGGTTATTGATGGCATTATGTCTTATAATAAAGATGGTACTTGCAAAAAAATTGCCCTGTACCTAAGCAAAAATCTTTTTTCTTGAATAAGTGAAAATAGATTCTTTTCTAACTTAATAATTGTCTTTTTTTTTTGCTCTAGATTCTAATAGTTAGATAATGGATCTTTTCAACCATTATAGGTCTCCACCTTCAGCTGGGGACACATAACTTTTATTGTGGTCCATTATCTGGCCATTAGAGGCCACAAGTGTGTCCCCTGACCCTCTATCTCACATTATGCTGAAGAAAAGGAGAAGAAAATGTGGAGGCAGCAGCTTTCCTAGTATCAGATGTAAAAGGAGCTACAGAGCATCCTATATTGAGACCATTCATTTTCTTCCTGCTATAAAGTCCATCATGCAAGTCTTGTGACTACAGTTTAATCTGTCTCCAGATGCAACTTCTTAGTTTGCTCTTCTTCTCTCACTTCATGAAGCTAAACCCAGGGATAGCCAATCACAGAGTACTCAAATATTCTTTTTCATAGAAGAAGGCATTGAGAGGCTCAGAATTTTAAAAATGCACCTACAGACTAGAGATTTATGTCCGTATCACATAAATCACTGACCTACTCATGAAAGTAAATCATATTATCTGTGACAGTCTCTTAAAATTGATTCAGTTTTCTAAAGGTGAAAAAGTGAACCATAATTAACTCCAATTCAAAATATATTTCTTGAAAATTCATAAATTTAGAATCATTGTAAGCACCAGGGGAAACTAAACAAGAGATAGGTGAATGGTTATGAGAAATATAGCCTGGCAGGAGTTAAGAGTTTGAACAAATTTGATTCAGGTACTCTTGCAAATCAAGGAGAAGAGACCATACATACAAGTGAGCTCAAGTCCTAAAATAGCATGAAAATCTTACAGATTTGACAATGAACAGCATGAGGAACTTCAGTAAATGGAAAATTACTAAAAAAAGACTTTAAGGGGAGGATTTTTTTTTACAAACCCACTTAATAAGATCATTTTTTTTGAAGACAGACCAGGAAATCAAATATCAAGTATGGCATGAAGAATTTGATCAGATCTTGAAGACTATCAGACAGATATCCAGGGTTAGATTCTCACAAAACTGATTTAGCAAGATTCTTGCTAAAACTGGTCTATGTAGGTCCAGCAAGAATTGAGGTCAATATCAGGGCCTCATAGACATGATGGGTCAGAAGCACTAACTAACATTTGGTCAAAAAGAATCTTTGAGTTCAGGCTAGAGGTCAGTGGTAGAGTTTGTGCTAGCCCAAGGAAAACAAGGGAAAATGAGTCTTTGTCAGAAACACCAAGAGATATTTGCTGTCAGGATTGATGTCAGCAAATATCTGTTGAAAATGTTTGTTTTAAAAAAACACATATGCCATTGAGAATGATACTTGCCATGGGCTTGTGGTAAATGGCTTTGACTATATTGAGGAAAGTTCCTTCGATGCCCATTTTGCTAAGTGTTTTCATCATAAACAGGTGCTGAATGGATCTTGTCAAATCCTTTCTCTGCATCTATTGCTATGATCATATGGTTTTTATTATTTCTTTTATTGATGTGATGAATTATGTTGATTGATTTGCAAATATTGAAATATTTGCAAATCAATCTTGCATCCATGGGATGAATCCTACTTGGTCATTGTGTATGATCTTTTTGATGAGTCATTGGATTCTATTTGCTAATAATCTGTTGAGGATCTTTGTGTCTGTGTTCATCAGGGATATCGATCTGTAATTCTCTTTCTTTGTGTTATATCTGTCTGCTTTTGGTATCAGGGTGATATTTGCTTCATAGAAACTGGAAGTGTTTTTGATACTTCAATTTCCTGGAAAAGCTTAAAGAGGATTGGAAGTAAGTCTTCTTTAAATATTTGGAATAATTCACTAGTGAATCCATTTGTGCCAGGACTTTTGTACTTGGGGAGACTTTTTATTACCGTTTCAATTTCGGAATAGAGAAGGGATCACTATGAAAATGATGGCTGGAGGAATCAGTCAGGATGGGTGATATATGCTGAAAGTATATAATGGACCAAACATGATGTCCTCTCAGTGTCTGTGTTGTAAGCCATAATGCCCAAAGGTAGAGAGAGAGTATGGGGAATATTGTCTGCCATGGAGGCAAAGGGAGGGTGGCAAAGGAGGGGTATACCGGGGATATTGGTGGTGGGGAATGTGCACTGGTGGAGGGATGGGTGTTTGATCATTGTTTGATTGTAACCCAAACATGAAAGCTTGTAACCATCTCACTGTGATTCAATAAAATTTAAAAAATCACATCCAAAACTCTCCAGACTTCCCTTTCCATATGGAGAAGGTATGTGGGGCCAGGGAACTCAAAGAAAAGCATCAGGTGCTAGCTTTTTGTTTAGCTTATTGGAAAACATTGCAAGAGAAGTTGTTTCCTCATACAAAGCCTTCTTCTGTTGATTGTACTACTGAATTATACTCTCAAGTTCATCAATATTGATGTTCTTATGACCCAATGTTGTCACCATTTTTAAAAAGTGAAACTGGGGAACTTGCTAGGTGCAGAGATCATGAATATTCGTGAAAGACCTTGAGATCCTCTAAGTTCAGTCAGGGTGGTTTAGTCCTGGTAGCACTTACCACTTTCTGACACTGAATTTTCAGATCTACTTTGTACACTAAGTATTACTGTTGTGGCCCCAATGGAAAAAAATCTCAAAATTATATTCCTGCTGTTGTCATATGCATCTCCTACTATTTCATTGTAAAGCCCCGCCTCTATTCCTATAGCTTCTTTGTCAATGTTAACATATACTAAATCTATTGTTTGCCACTGATTTTATCCACTTATGCAAATGTATCAAGGGATTTAATTCTTTGTTTGTATTTTATATGTCTCATGGGCTTTATTTTTATTAGATTAGATATTTCTTGGAGGCTAACACCTCTTGCTTCAATATGCCAGATAATAAGTCTACCCAGCGATGCCTGTTGCAGGAATCTTAAAGTGTGTGAACTTTTCCTATCCAGTTTTTCTATCTACCAACATTCCTGCAGCTCCTCCTCATGCACATAATCCAGAATTCTTTCTGAAAAATTGGAGTTATAGGCAGGTACAAATGAGAATTTACCAAGTGACAAGCTCACACGCTTTGATAACAGAAGGATTAGGGCAAACTGTGTTCAATTTATTATATTTAGAATTTTGACAGCTTAAGAAGATGTTAGTGAAATGATAGGGCTGCTGTGAATCACAGCTAAAAACATTAGCCATTAACAATCACCAGAAAGCCCTATCCAATAAATCATTATATGGTGAAATTAAGAAATCACTGCTTTTGTCTACTTCCCAGACACCACAAGACCTTGTCTTTCAAGACAAGTTTGCAAGGTGACAGAGGAAATGTGTATGTAAAATAACAGAACTGCTTCATGTGCCCTTGACCCAGACAAAAGTGGATTCTCAGAGGATAATTTTCTGATAAAGGGGAAAGTGAAGGTCTTCTAATGAACCAGACAGGAAAGGGAATTAGAACCTTACATGTGACTGATGTCAAAAGTTCTTCCGAAATACATATGCCATCTCTACTATACCGTTTTGCCTCTCCGGGATATATTCCCAGGAGTGGTATTGCTGGGTCAAATGGAAGCTCAATTTCTAAGTTTTTGAGAATCGTCCATATTGTTTTCCAAAAGGGCTGAACCAGTCGGACAATAGCCAGAATCTGGAAAAAACCAGAGTGCCCCAAAACAGATGACTGGCTAAAGAAACTCTGGTACATCTACACAATGGAATATTATGTAGCTGTCAGAAAACATGAAGTCATGAAATATGCATATAAATGGATCAACATGGAAAGTATCATGTTGAGTGAAATGAGTCAGAAAGAAAGAGACAGACATAGAAAGATTGCACTCATATGTGGAATATAATGGAACTGAGAAGTACAAGTTGGCAACGATGCAACTTCTGGCAGATATCTCTCTGGACTTAGTTACTAAAATACTAAATTACAGAAACCCAAAACCAAGAGGCCGCTAAGTGTGGTCACTCGACCTCATACCTCTTCATCCTCAGCAATGGAAAACAAATTATCTAATGCTTCCTTTTCAGCAGGTCTGACTTTAAGGGAGAGACTCTCCAAACAATAATAGTGAATTTTGTTGAAATATTGTATGCAATCAAAGTGAAAGTAAAGTGAAATTTATTAGTTACACAGGCGGGGGGGGGCTTAGGGTGGGGGGGCTAGGGGCGTGGGGGGTTAGGGGTGTGAGGGGTTGGGGTGGAGCTATACTGGGATTCTTGGTGGTGGAATATGAGCACTGGTGAAGGGATGGGTATTCGAGCATTGTATAACTGAGATTTAAACCTGAAAACTTTGTAACTTTCCACATGGTGACTCAATAAAAAATTAAAAAAAATAAAATAAAATAAAATAAAATTTTAAATTCATAAAAAAAAAAGTTCTTCCGAGGGAGTCAGGGTGATAATAGAGTGGGTAGGGTGCTTACCCCATGCATCCTATGAGGGTCTTTTACCCAGGATCCTATATGGTTCTAAGAGTCCTGCCAGAAGTGACTCCTGAGTCAGCCAGGAGAAAGTCCTGAGCACTGCCAGGTGTGGCCTCTCCAAAAAAATAAAAATAACAGCAACCAAAAGCTCTTTGTAGGATGAAGGTAAATGCCCTAACATAATTAACCAAAAATAACTGTAGTTTCTTTACCACTTGGTGTTTTAGAGTGGGGATGTGGAGCAAATATATAGCCTGTTTATCAGACAATAAATGCTTGATCTGGTCTATGACACCAACAAAGAAACTTCCTTCTCAACAAGCATTCAAATTATGAAGATGCTAAAGGCTTGCAGATAATCACGGAGCTGCTCTAGTAACATGTCAATAGTGGGTTTTGAGTCAGGCATTGCCAGAACCAGAGCTTTGTTAAAGGAAGAAATGGTTGAAAAGAGTGCTTTTTACTATTTCTCGAGAGAAGGAAACATCTGAGACAAGAAGCTTGATCGAATAGACTGGACAATCTTCGCAGAGGTACATAACAGAGATCAGAACTAGAGTAGTGGCAGTGTAAAAGGAGAAGTGACAGTTGTGAGCAACGGGGAAAGGAGGAATCAAGCATGTTGATTCCCATATGTACAAGCTGAAATGAATCCATGTTCATGCTGAGATTTCTGGTGCAGTAGGCTGGGGTAAGGAAAGAATCATTAATCATGAATAGAAACATGAAAAAATAACAGTCTTAGAGAAAAGGAATCAGCTTAAAAAGCATTTGACTTTGAGGTGCCAATGGAATATTTAGAGAGATATTGAGGTAGCTAGAAATAGATGCTAGAGATTTGAGAACGAAGTTACATCCCAAAGTAGAATCCTTGGTTATAAGATTATCAAGGAAGAGTGACAAAGAAATCACCAAGACTAAGAATAGATATTTAGGTAACAGCTTCATCTGGGAGGAAGAAGAGTCTGGAGAATATGAAGAATAAAAGGAGTACAAAGATACTTCATAAAAGCTAAACAGATTTTAAAAAGAACTTCTATGGTTTATATTTATTCATAGGTGAAAAGAATAACGGGTGGGGACACATATCTGTCACAGTGCTAGGGCACTCTGCAGTGTTGGGCTAGCCCTTGCTCCAGCTTTTTTGAGATATTTTCTTGGCTCCTATAATTGTTTTTGAGATCTATATTTCAGATGTTTAGAACACTCAGGATTATAGAAGTAACATCCCATTCTCTGGGGGAAACAGAAGATTAAGAACTATGAAAAGACTATTGCATTTGGCACATGAGGGTGACCCCCAGAGAGTAATCTTAGCTCTATGATGATGGCAGGAGCCAGGCTGTGATGGAACAATAATTGAGTCAGAAAAAGGGGCCTGGAGTATTGATTCTTTTTTTCTTAAAAAAAGATCTATTGGGTGGATTGGCAGCAACTGAGATTAAGAGAATGTTTAAAAGCATTATGCATAAAAGGGGAACTGGAAGAAGAAAAATTTTTTATATACTTTTTTACATTGAATGGGAAAAACTCAAGCCTAGTCAGCATCATAAGATTGCTGGATAGGAGAGAATGTAGAAAGATGGAGAGAGATTCTAAGGAGAACAGTCCTCTGAGCAGAAATGGTCAGGCAACAGATGACTAACCGTGGAGAGAAAAGTCTCTGTAACTTGAGTGGAAAAGAAGAAAAGGTCATTCATCAACAAGTATTAATTTTTTTTTTGCTTTTTGGGTCACACCCGGTGATGCACAGGGGTTACTCCTGGCTCCGCACTCAGGAATTATTCCTGGCGGTGCTCAGGGGACCATATGGGATGCTGGAAATTGAACCCGGGTCGGCTACGTGCAAGGCAAACGCCCTACCCGCTGTGCTATTGCTCCAGCCCCCAACAAGTATTAACTCTACACTTATGTTATGGGTGCTTTTATTTTCATTAGGTATACATCTCCAAAGACAAAAATACTTAGAAGTTAGCAAGGTAATGGGGAGGAAGCAATAGGAAATTATTTAAAAAAATTGTAGATCATATAAGGACTTCACATTTTGCTCTAAGTGAGATTCGAAAGCTAAGATATTTTGAGGTTGTTTGCTTTTTTTTTTTGAGTGGGGGGGCACACCTGGATGTGCTCAGGGTTTACCCTGGCGTTGTACTCTAGGATCACTCCTGGTGGTTCTTCACTGTCACTGTCATCCCATTGTTCATTGATTTGCTTGAGCAGGTGCCACTAACGTGTCCATTTGTCCCTGTCATGTGCTAGTGTGACCCAATGGCTTATTGGGGGATCTTTCAGGATCAGGGGAATAAGGATCATCATTGTTGTTTTTGGCATATCGAGTAAGCCATGGTAGCTTGCCAAGGATACTCTCGGTGGCTTGCCTGGCTCTTCGAGAGGAACAGAGGCTTTTGGGGCAGCCTCAAATCACCTTTATAGGTGATCCCAGTCTACCAAATGTAAACTTTTGGTCGACTGGCATGTTATAATGATCTGCACACTGACAAGCACACACCTGCCTGTGTCTCTGGGCAGCACCTGGGACATCTGGCAAAAGCAATATCTTATGCAATAATATGAGAATAATGTTGTATGAAAATAATAATAGTATTGTATGAGAATATTATTGTATGAGAAAAATTATAGTATGAGAATAATACTTCAAAAAAAGAGGACCAGGGGCTAGAGTGATAGCACAGTGGGTAGGACGTTTGCCTTGAACGCAGCCGACCCGGGTTTGATTCCCAGCATCCCATATGGTCCCCTGAGCACAGCCAGGAGTAATTCCTGAGTGCAAAGACAGGAGTAACCTCTGTGCATCGCCAGGTGTGACCAAAAAGAAAAAAAAAGAAGAAAAAAGAAAATATAAAGAAGTCCAGGAGGACTGATTCATGGTAGGAATCTTAACACAAGTTGTGGGGGAGAAAACTTAGATCAGAGAAGAGACCACTAGGAAAACGATAGTTGGAAATTATCTCTCTGGACAAGAATCAGTGCTTGGAGGTAAAGTGAAACTCATGATACCACACCCCCAAAAATGATAGAATGCATTTGATTTGATGCTTATGGAGGCAGAACACTCTCTGATTATAATTGTAAGTTGTTGATAAAAGAAGTTCCTGTGGAGAGCTGTTTGCACGACAGGAGAGAAAGCTGTTACTTCAGAATCTCAGAGATATGTAAGCTAATGGTAAATCCATGCAATAGGATTGAAAGAAAAAAAAAACTGGAAAGGGGACGAGGGGTTATCCCTCACCTTAAGTGACAACAACTTCCTACAAAGCCCAAAGGGTCTATCATTGACCAAATGTATTTCAAATCTTTTCTTTTAACTGTAAGTTTTAATACATTGGGAAGTTTTCTTACATCGGCAGAGACAACAAAGCTCCTTGCATAGTGAGACAGTGGAGGTGGTGAGGCGTCTGCCTTGTATGTGCTGTTCTAACTGACTCTGATAACTCCTGCCATCAGATATGGTCCCCTGAGTAATTCAAGAGCTCAGTCCTGAGCACAGAGCCTGGATAGCCTCTGAGTGCACCAGGTGTAGTCCAACCACCCCGCATGTGCATGCACACACACACACACACACACACACACACACACACGCTCAATGACATTTCCAAGGGGAGATACTTCCTGGGCTCTCAAGAAACTTTTTGCCAGCTATGGAATGTCCTGACAGGATGCAGACTGATGTTGAAGCACAGTTCCTTCTCATGAAGTCCAACTTCTTCACACTGACAGAATGTGCCAACTGTATAATGCAAACAAGACACAGCATGCCATGGCTTTTGGCTAACCATATCCGAGATGGCATTTCACACAGCAGCTGAGGCATGGAAACCACGCAAATGTCCAACAGCAGTTAAACGCATGGGGAGTCTGGGGGCTACACACACAATGGAATACAGTGCAGCCGTAAGAAAATGTGGAGATGGAGAGTCTGCAGAGATCATGTGACGAGAGCTCGGTCAAAGGGAGTGGAACAAGCACTGGCCGAGCTCACCCAACTGTAGAGCACAGAGTCAAAAGCAGGAGCATGGGGCTGGAGCCAAAGGAAGTGGGGAGGGCATTTGTCTTGTCTGTGGCCGACCTGGGTTCAATCCCCGGAATCCCGTATGGTCCCCCTGAGCATACCAGGTGTGACCACACCCCCCAAAACATTGAGTTTGCCTTGTTTTATTTTGTTTTTGAGATAGAGAAGAAAAGTGCATGCCATACAGGTAGGCAGAGGACTGGAGGAGGGAAACTGGGGACATTGGTGGTGGGAAATGTGCACTGGTGAAGGGACAGATGTTGGAACATTGTATAACTGAAACCCAATCATGAACAACTTTGTAACTGTGCATCTTACTGTGATTCAATTAAAAGATAAATAAAATTTTAAAAGAAGAGAACAGAAAAAAAAACAAATAAAACAAGAACACAGACAGGACCTAACAATGTCAACCCCTGGCACTAGACCGGAGAACCAATCATGGAAGTGCTGTCGCTCCATGGGATCCACGGAACTGTCTGTCCGTGGCGGAAGGTGTAAGCAACACACCTTGCTAGGCCACGCTCATTCCCCTTATGCTGAGAGTCTTGGCTGAGAAGCGGCTGCTTCGGGGTTAAATGAAGGTGGAGGTGCAGAATCAAGGGAGCGAGCCCCATCTTCCCTTAAGTCAGCCACCCTGGCTGGTAAACTTGGGAACTGCCCAGCATGACCGATGCCCAGCCATCCTCTCCCTGACACGGGACAGCCACCGCCCCACCCCCACCAATAATAGAACCTTCCAGAATACTCCTTCATACTCCCTCACCTCACTGGGCAGAGGGGACAGGCTTTGCCCTGCAGGCTTTGCTCTTCCCCACAAAGCATGGGCAGAGAGAAAAGTCCATCTAGGAAGGAGCAAGGAGGGGAGGAAGCTTGTGGGAAAGAAATGGGGCCTCCGTATTCTTTTTTTTTTTACTTGCTATAGTTTAGGAATACTATAGGAATACTAAACCTTATTATAGTCAGGACTGGAGCAATAGCACAGCGGGTAGGGCGTCTGCCTTGCATGCGGCCGACCCGGGTTCAATTCCTCCATCCCGCTTGGAGAGCTCAGCAAGCTATTGAGAGTATCCCACCCGTACAGCAGAGCCTGGCAAGCTCCCCGTGGCATATTCGATATGCCAGAAACAGTAAAAACAAGTCTCATAATGGAGACATTACTGGTGTCCGCTTGAGCAAATCGATGAACAACGGAGCGACAGTACTACAGACAGTGCTACAATTTAGGAAATTGCAGTAGTATCAACATGTATGGTTTCCATATACAACCGCACTGTACCTCCCCTCACCCCAAAGTGCCCAGGACCCGCCAGCACTGTCTTTGTCTCTTCCGGTCTTCTCTTCTCCTCTGCTTCCTGGTGGTGCTTAGGGGACCATATATGCACTGGAGCTGAAATCTAGGGGATTGGCCACATGCAAGGCAAGCATCTTAACCCCTATACTATATTTTGGACAGGAGTTGCATGGCATTTTAGTGGGACTCTTGGATGTACATCCAGATGAACTACAGAGGATTAGACCAGGTAGAGGCTATTCCAGTAGTCATGGGGAGAGATGACAGAGAGTGCGTGGGGTTCAGAAGGATGCAGTTTGGAGTAGTGGGCGTGGTAAGAAGTGTTCACACACTGCATAAATACTGACGGTAGAACTTTACTAAGAGATCAGGTGTGAGAGAGATGGTCCAAAGGATTGTTGGTGCAAGTATCTGGAAGAATGGAAAACCAATCCCCAATGCTAAGTTGAAAACTGCCTATGTCTTCAGTCTAGAACTCTAGTCTCCATGCCTAACCTATTGCATTAATTAACTTTAAAGATAGACTTTGAAGCTTTCAATACCAAGTGTGTCCATTTTCTTCTATAAGTGCCTCCTTCCAGTGCCCGCCAAATTTAAACAGGAGACTATATCTTCCAGTCTACTTTTCCAACCTCATCTAAGTTAGTCTAATTTTGCTTCCATTCTTCAGCTATTTTTCTTCAAGTTATTATTGAAAAATTCAATTAAAATATATAAACTCAGTTTTAAGAATCTATGCTTAGGCTTTAAGTAATACTTTCACTAGTTAAAAGCACATCAGTTAGATTAAAACACAGTTTGAGGGCTGGAGAGACAGTACAAGGATAAGATACTTGCCTTTCATGGAGTCAATGATGTTTAGGCCTGTAGAGCTGCACATCACTTCTCTTGTACGTGGGGGGATGTACATGTACATACATGGATCCAGGAATGATCCTTGAGAACAGAGCCATGAGTAAGCCCTGAGTAAGTGACAAACTCCTGGCCATATTATATCTATTCTCCCCCAAATTATATTTTAACTCTAAAATTAGGGCTGGGGCTGATAGCACAATGGGCCTTGCGATGGCCCACCAGTTTGATCCAGGTATCCCACACGGTTTCCCTCAGTCCGCCAAGAGTGATCTTTGAGCTCAGAGCCAAGAAGCCCCAATCATAGTAGGGTGTGGCCCCAAAACAAAAAGAGGAGGAAATAAACCCTGAAAAGTTAATTTTGAACTTGATATTTTGAACTGGATTTTTTTCCTGTCAACCTTAAGTAGGGTTGCTGTATTAAAATGTCAAAAATACTTCAGAACTGTACTTAAATAAAAAATAATGACTACCTTAGTGATTTAAAACCATGTCTACACAGTTTTGCATGCCTTGAGAAGTGATGAGGATAACCCAGTGCTTGCGACACTCCAGGGCTGCGTCGCTGATACTGTGTCTGCTGGGAGATGATTTAGTGCTGAGGACCTAGCCAGTGTGAGACACAGTACATCAGCTAAAGCAAACTCCTTACATACTGTACTGTCCCTCCCTCCTTCTCTCTCTTTTCTTTTAACCTCCTTGTTTCTTTTGCTCTCCTTATTTCTTCTGCTATTCTTTAATTTTTCCTTTAATCATTTTTTAATCTCCTTATTCTCATCATCCCTCCTCCTTCTCCTTCCCATTCTCACCATGTACTGCTGATTCTAGCCCTGAAAAGACAGCTAATATAGAAAATATTAAACCAAATAATTCTCAAATTGAAAATTTGCTGCTATAATTTTCCTGCTATTTCTGAAAAAATATTGCTTCACAGAAAAATACTATGCAACTTATTCTAGAACAAACTGTTTAATTTATTTAGAATTAGCATGTGCCAGCTTTCAAATTAAAAGACAACTCTTCCTTCTTTACTGTGAGCAAAAGTACCTCTTGGTGGTCTTCATATGCCTTCTACATGTACTTAGAGTCATGGTGACAAGTGACAATGGATATTCATAGTAATACTATATATACATATATGTATCAATATTGAAGTATATAGCAAAATTTTAAAATGTAAGAAATTGAACATATTTCCTATAACTTTGGCATAATCTATTAATTTATCCATTAATCTTGACTTTTACAAAATAAATAAAATCCTAAAACTTTATAATTTTTGTTCCTCTAATATTAACCATCAGCTATAGCCAAGTTGTATACAATTCTTTAGTATTTAATTTTTTAAAAGTTAAATTAATATTTTTAACCTCTGGTCATGGTAGAAACAAGGCTTATCAACAAGGGAAGTCTGAGAAAGTCTCTGTATGATCTTATAAAATGTACACTTGTTATTATTTTCTTTTAAAATTCTAGCATAGCTCTCTTCTGCTACCTGGACAGAATGGAAACAAAAGACTGCATTGATTCACTTTGGGAATGGTAGATTGAATATTCAGTATATTACTAATGGTCTTCCAGCTAGAAAAATAGAGATCCACAGAGCATCCTATATGTGATTCATCAAGTCAAGTTTTTTGGCTGGAAGGAACTAATGGTGTGAAGAAATAGTGAGCTTATTTACAACTCCAGTTCTGATTTAGTAAATGCCCAAGAGTCTAAAATACAGTCAACGATCATGTTCCAGAATATAGGATTTGTCCTGGGATCATCTTCAGAGCATATACAATTCTCTTATTTCGTGTTCTGTAGTCAACATGCCAACATCCCCTCCCCTGTTCATATTCATGCTGTTTCTAGGAATATATTTTTGGCATGTCAACATTTCTCTGCTCCTGCCCATCGAACTATTTTTTTTCACTATACAAGTATTACTGTTCTTGGAATTCTCCCTCAAGGTTGGCCACTGACATAACAATATTCCAAGGATTCTTCAACTCATTTTAAATGCTTAGTAGAATCAAGTGTTTAATTCTAACAACTGCTTCTTGTTATATAATTCATATATATTATAGATTATATGATCACGCACAATGCCCAAGCTGTGAAAATAATTGCTTTCAGGTTGTCTTTATATTTCCTAATTTTAATATCTCACTGTCATTCTGATGCTAAGTATTATAATACCCAGTAGACAGCCCAGTGATCTCACCTCTGTGGGGTTCTGGGTTCTGGGAACCACATTTGGTGCCAAAGATCAAACCCTCTGTACAAGGCAACAGGATCTATCCTTTATACTATAAAGGATAGATAAAATAAAGTGTTAGTCCTGGCCATGGTTTCTTCAAGTTACTGGCCCTATAAGTTAGGAAGACAATACTGCCAAGAGAGAAAATATTAAGTTCACTTTCTGTGCTTAGGTGCAGTATAAGGAAGGATTTCTCTGCAAGTCTTTGATTTTTTCCTCTTTATGCTCAGGGCTAGGGCTCATTCAGAACATCTCATCTGCAAACAATACAATGAGGGCACAGCAAAAATTCTTATGTACCCTGAGAGTTGTTTCCAAGTCAGAGTTTCTAAGTTTGCTTATCAAATATCTTATAGTAGACTAATTTATTTTGGTATGTTTTTATTTGTTTCCAGGATCTGGCAACTTTTCAGTTGTTTGGAAAAAATATCATTTCTACATATTCTTTGCTTTAAAAATTGCTCATGCTCTAGAAAGTACTGATGAAGGAAAAGGGAAAATACAGTTTCTGTATTTAAGAATTTAAGTGTCCAGGTCACGTGTGTGAGTCCATCACCTCCTGAGGATGAATCCAATCCTCCTGATGATCTTTTTTGGTGAAGCCTTATATTGTGTTTTTGAAAATTCTGATTGGATACTGTAGCACTGTAGCACTCTCATCCTGTTGTTCATCTATTTGCTCAAGCAGACACCAATAATGTCTCCATCGTGAGACTTATTTTTACTGTTTTTGGAATATTGATTATGACACGTGTAGCTTGCCAGACCCTGCCATGAGGGTGAGGTCCTCTCGGTAGCTTGCCAGGCTCTCTGAGAGGGATGGAGGAATTGAACCTGGGTTGGCCCCGTGGAAGGAAGGCAAACGCCTTACCTGATGTGCTATTGACATATTACAAAAATAGAATCTAATTTTGAGTAAACTCAAGGTTCAAGACTAGATGGGAAGTCTAAGGATACTCATAGTAGGTAAGTGGAAGATACTTCAAAATGAAGCTGGCTCAGGTAGATTCCAAGAGTTTAGCAGCATAAAATGAAGTGCCCAGGTTCTGGGTTATAAGTGCTAAAGTTCAGGGACATATGCTATTTTCAGGAATAGCATGAGGAGTAACTATAAGCTGTAGTCTAAGAGAGGCAGTTTGAAACATAGCAATAGACCAATTAAATCAGAAAAATTTTCAAGTCAGGGATCTTGGGCAAGCCATAATCAAATGAAGCATAATCCCTTCCCTTCCATATTGAGGCAGTTACTATGTGAATTTGAAGCCTAATTCAAGAATCATGATAAATCATGCCATGAATCTGAATTACTCGAGGATCTGTTCTCCACTGCCCTTACAATAAAAAACAAAAACAGACCACCAACAACAACAACAACAACAATAAAACACCACCACTACAACGAGAACAAACACTGATACAAACAAAAAAAGAACACTCATATGAAGTCCAACACCTGACTATGGGAAAGTTACCAAAGGGAATAAATCATATTTTTCTGCATACAGCCTAATGAGAAGTCAGAAAGGTTCAGATTTAAGAGTGTTTAGGGTATAAACAGAGGTCTTTAGATATACTGAGTTAAGAACAGATACAAGAAATTTCTCCTATTCCTTGAAGCCTATATTCGCTTTCTTAGACACATTCCGCACATATTTTTACTTTACTTAATAACAGCAGATCTTATTCTTAATAAAACATTATTCCCAACTACAAATTTTAGGGCAATGAATTTCCTTTGGAAAGGTTGACGCAAATTTTCAGCGGTAAATTGATGTAAGGAGCAATATGTCAGTTATGAAGCAAGAACCAAGAACTTAGTTCTGGCACTAGGATGTCACTCCACTATTATTAAAGTAGTTCACTAAATCAGAACTATTCCAAAATGGACGGCTCAGCAGGTTTTGTAATGTGCCTAGAACAGTAGATTAAACAATGTTTTCTTGCTTCCCTGACATTATAGTACTCTTTTCTTTACACTTTAAAAACATTGTGAACTTTGTCTACTGTGCTAGGTAATGCAGATAAAAAGTAAAGTAAAATGTCATCCTCCCTCCCTCCCTCCCTCCTTCCCTCCCTCCCTCCCTCCCTCCCTCCCTCCCTCCCTTCCTTCCTTCCTCTTCCTTCCTTCCTTCCTTCCTTCCTTCCTTCCTTCCTTCCTTCCTTCCTTCCTTCCTTCCTTCCTTCCTTCCTTCCTTCCTTCCTTCCTTCCTTCCTTCCTCCTTCATACCTCTTTCCTGCCTTAGGATCTACCTTCCTTTCTACATTCTCTCCTTTAAATCTCCTTTTTCTAAACTTAGAATGTTCCTTTTTAATTTTTAAATGTATTATTATTATTATTATTATTATTTAGCTCTGCGGGTAAGGCATTTGCCTTGCACACAGTTGACCCAGGTTTGATTCTTCCATCCCTCCTGGAGAGGCTAGCAGGCTACCGAGAGTATCTCGCCTGCACAACAGAGTCTGGCAAGCTAGATACTCCCATCCCTAATGGGTCCTCCAAGCATCCTTGACTTGGTGGTCCCTTCTCTATCTGAACTGCCTTTTCCCCCAGCATGTGAGGCTGATTTCCAGGATGTGGAGCAATCCTCCTGTTCCTTGTCTCCACTATCTTTAGGTGTTAGTCTCCCATTTTGTTATTTTATATTTAAATTTTGCAATTTTATATATTTTATATATTGCAATATGTGCAATTTTATATATTGCACAAATAAGTGCAACCTTTCTATGTCTGTCCTTCCTATGTCTTTCTGACTCATTTCACTTAGCATGATAATGTTAATCCATGTTATTCCACTTATATGCAAATTTTATGACTTTTTCTTTTCTAACAGCTGCATAGTATTCAATTGTGTAGATGTACCAAAGTTTCTTTAGCCAGTCATCTGTTCTCGGGCACTCAGGTGTTCTCCAGATTCTGGCAATCGTAAACAGTGCTGCAATAAATATAGGAGTGCAGTTGTCATTTCCACTATACTTTTTTTTTTTTTGCATCTCCGGGGCATATTCCCAGAAGTGGTATTGCTGGGTCAAATGGGAGCTCAATTTCTAAGTTTTTGAGAAACTTCCATACTGTCTTCCAAAAGGGCTGAACCACTCAACATTTCCACCAGCAGTGAAGGAGAGTCCTTTTCTCCCCACATTCATGCCAGCACCAGTTGCTTTTGTTCTTTTCTATGTGGTCCAGTCTCTGTGGTGTGAGGTGGTATCTCATTGTTGTTTTGATCTGCATCTCCCTGATGATCAGTGATGTAGAGCGTTTTCTCATGTGCCTTTTAATCATTCAGATTTCTTCTTTGAGGAAGTTTCTGTTAATTTTGATGCTCCATTTTCTTATAGGACTGGATGTTTTCTTCTTGAGGACATATGTATCCTTGATATCAACCCTTTAAAAGATGGGGATTGGGTGAATATCCTTTCCCATTCTGTAGATTTTCTTTGTATTCTGGTCACTGGTTTGTTTTTTTTTTTTTGGAGGCACAGAAGCTTCTTAATTTTAGATAGTCCCATTTGTTTATCTCTGTTTCCACTTGCCTGGTGAGTGGAGAGTCATCTTTGAAGATATGTTGAGCTTCAGTGTCATGGAGGGTTTTGCTGACCTTGTCTTCAATGTTCCCCATAGATTCTGGTCTGATGTTGAGGTCTTTAATCCATTTTGATCTGACTTTTGTTCATGGTGTTAGGTAGATGTCTAAGCTCATTTTTTTGCATGTAGCTGTCCAGTTTTGTCAGCACAAAGAGGCTTTCCTTGCTCCACTTCACATTTCTTGCTCCCTTATCAAAGATTACATGATTATATATTTGAGGGTGGTGTGCATAAGGATATTCAACCCTGTTGTTCCATTGGTCTACTGCTCTGTCTTTGTTCCAGTCCAGTACATTGCTGTTTTAATTATTCCTGCTTTGTAGTAGAGTTTGAGGTTGGGGAAGGTGGTGCCTCCCATCTCCCCCCGCCATTCCAGATTTCTTTAGCTATTCATGAGGGTTTGTTGTTCCATATGAATTTCAGGGGTGTTTGATCCACTTCTTTGAAGAGCTTAATGGGTATCCTTATAGGGATCACATTGAATCTGTATAATGTTTTGGGAAGTATTGCCACTTTGACAATGTTAGCTCTACCAATCCATGAGCAGGGGCTGTGTTTCCGTTTCTTCGTGTCCTCTTTCATTTCGTGAAGTAATGTTTTATAGTTTTCTTTGTACAGGTCCTTTACCTCCTTAGGTAAGGTTGAGCTGATTCCGAGGTACTTGATTTTCTGAGGCATGATTGTGAATGGGGTTGTTTTTTTTCATGTCACTTTCTTCTCTCTCATTATTTGCGTATAGGAAAGCCATGAACTTTGGGTTAGAATATTTCTTGAGCATCTTCTAAGACAAGCTCAAAAAAGTGATCATGGGCAAATACTATTTACATAATTATGGTGCTTTAAATATCAGGTATTAGTCAAATATTATGTAAATTATGTGCTATGAATAATATAACTGAAGAAATGAAACCAAATATTAAGAAATTTGGGGTGTGGGGGGTTTGGGCCACATGTGGCAGTGCTCAGGGCTCACTCATATCTCTGCATTCAGAAATTGACCCTACCAAGGCTCAGTGGACCATATGGAGTGTCGGAGGATAAACCTGGGTTATTGTGTGCAAGTGCACTGAATATCATGCTGGCCCTATTAAGAATATTTTCACTTAGATCAGAGAAGATTGCCTATGAAAAATATAGGCAAGAAAGAACATTCCAGACATAGAGGACAGTACATGCAAAGGTCCTGTGAGTAAAAAGGATCCAAAGAAACCCAGAGAAGGAATAGGACAAGGGGAATACAGTGGAGTAAGATGCCAATAGGAATTCAAGTTATGAAGGGTCTTAATGGCTATTAAAGGGCAGTTGGAGAAAACATTTTGAAAAGAAGGACAGGGGAAAACAGAAAAGATGGCTATGTATATGATACAGCAGTTAGGAATTACTGTTAGAACAAAAGGGCGATTGCTATAAATAAGATTAGGTGATGGTTATAGAACAGGCTAGGAAAACAATAGAGTTGAGAGAAATCCATGAAGCAAAACTTTTAATTTAATAACAAGTTAATTCTCAGTAACGGAAAAGTGATATCAAGAACAGGTGCTAAATTAGTGGTTATACATGTGTGCAGAATCACTGTGGTAGGGATTACAGGAAGAATATCAAATATTGGTGTAAGAGGTCATTATAATCTGTAACACTAATTCTCCTGGTAACCAGTGGTAATTACTTCCAGGGTGTTTTAAATAGTCATTACTCAACAAATATTTTTGATTTTTAATTCAAAGGTTGTCAAAAGCTGTGGCAAACAATAAAGACAAAGAGTAAGGTAAATTAGATTGAATCCTATTCTCAAAGATCTCACAGGCCAATGAGGAAGACAGATCTTGAGTAGACATTAATGTAAGTCATCCTGTAATCTTGCTGTCATATAAGAATGGCTAAGGGACAAAGGGAATCCAGAACATGTAAATCCAGCTTAAACTAAATAAGAGGGACTTAGGATTTACTATCACATAACAGTCAGTATGAGCAAAGGTGGAGAAAAATATATGGCTTGGGGATCTTGGAGATGGGAGAGCACAGAACTTAGTGGAGAGCCAGGTAAGAAATGAACTGTGGGAGTGATTATGAAATCCACTGAGTGTGGAGAAGCATAGCATTAAGTACCCTGAATACTATATAAAGAGTTTGATATTGATTTTAAGATTAAAAAAAAGGATTACTGCAAAAAAAAATTTAAGCACAAAAATTCTAAGCACCATGATTTTCTGTTACATGTTTTTTAAATTTTGTTTATCGAATCACTGTGAGAGAGTTACAAGCTTTCATGCTTGGGTTACAATCACACAATGATCAAACACCTATCCCTACACCAGTGCACATTCCCCATCACCAACATCCCCAGTATACCCCTCCTGTGCCACCCTCCCCCTGTCTCCATGGCAGACAATATTCCCCATACTCTCTCTCTCTACTTTAGGGCATTATGGTTTGCAACACAGACACTGAGAGGTCATCATGTTTGGTCCATTATCTACTTTTGGCATGCACCCCCCATCCGGACTGATTCCTCCCGCCATCATTTTCTTAGTCATCCCTTCACTATTCCATCTGCCTTCTCCCCTCTACTCATGAAGCAGTCTTCCAGCTATGGGGCAATCCTCCTGGCCCTTGTATCTTCTATCCTTGGGTGTCAGCCTCTTGTTAGGGTTACATATTTTTATGATGTTCCAATGCCTCACTCTCCACCAGAGTGCCCACTTTCCTCCACCAACATCTCAATCCTCCTCACCATAGTAAGATCAATTCTCAGGTTCTGTTGCCCTTGGGAATTTGTTATTCCATTGCTATGTCTCTTTAAATCACACAAATGAAACAGATCATTCTACACCTGTCTCTCACCTTCTGGCTAACTTCATTTAACATGATAAGTCAATATATATATTTTTTTTTCACAAAGAGCAGAAAAATGTATTGCCCTGAAGACATACCCTATACAATCCCAGGAAAAAATACAGGATGGACTTCTGGCCCCAGGAATCCATTCCTGGGGAGCAGTGACAGGTTAAAAGTCTGCAAAAGGGGAGTATCCCTTTTTACTACCTCCATTCTCCTGCTGAGGAACCGCCAAGGACTCCAACAGCAATAGCAAACAAGAAGCCAATGCCACAACACTTCCTGGGATTAGCCCTGGCAGAGTTCAGAGAAATCAAGAATCATATTCCCAGATGTGACAAATGGGACGTCTGTTTCCGGCTGGACAATTCCAGCAGGACCCAAGGCCTCCAAGATGAGCCCATCTCAGTGCCTTCTGCTCCTTCTTTATGCAGTTATCTGTTTTTAGACACTTGGGCCATTTCCATATTTGGGTTATTATGAATAGTACTGCAATGAATATTGTAGTACAAGTAACTTTTCTGAATAGAGTTTTGGACCTTTGGGATAGAAGCAGAATTGCTAGGTCATGTAGGAACTCAATTCTTAGGTTTTTGAAAATTGTTCATACTATTTCCGAAGGGCTTACTACAGTCAACATACCCACCAACAGTGGATGAGGGCTCCTTTTACCCCCAGCCACACCAACAATGGTTGATTTTGTTCTTCTTGATGTGTGCCAGTCTCACTGATGTGATGTGATATCTCATTGTTGTTTTAATGTGTATTTCCCTAATAATAAGTGATACAGCATATTTTTTCATTGGTCATCAATATGTCTTCTTTGAAGAAGTTTCTTTTCCCATTTTTTGGTAGGGTTGATTGCTTTATTACTGATCAGTTTTACATATGCTTTATAAATCTTGGATATTGACCTTTTTCAGCTTGGTGGGCAAATGTGTTCTCCAAGTCTATGGTGCATACTATAAATTTATGTGTTTGTTTTTTTTTGCTTTTTGAGTCATACACAGAAGTTCTCAGGACTTATTCCTACTCTTCACTCACTAATAATTCCTGGAGGTGCTTAGAAGACCATATGGTATTGAACCCAGATTGTCATGTGTAAGGCAAGCTCCTTACCTGCTTTACTATCTCTGACTCCTATGGTATACTATAAGGCTATCATAATTAAGACAGTGTGGAACTAAGATAAAGACTAAAATAAAGATTAAAAATATTTTCATACTGATGTAATAGAATTGAAAGGCCAGAGACAAGTCCTCAGGCACATGGAGAGCTAATCTTTGACAAAGGACCAACGAGTATGAAGTAGAGTAAGAAAAGTCTACTTAACAAATGATACTGGGAAATTCGGCAGTCACATAAAAAATAAAAAGAACTCAGACCCTATTCTCATACCAGGCACATAAGTCAACTTAAAATAGATTAAAGACGTCAATATCAGGCCTGAATCCATAAATTGTATCGAGAAATATATAGTCAGAACACTTCATAGAATCTACGGGTGTCTTACTAGCCAAGCAAATAGAAGATAAACTAAAGGGATAACATAAAGCTAAGAAAAAGATGCACTGTTAAATACACTGACCAGAATAAATAGACACCACTATAAGATTTTAAGCAGATTTCATTATTAGATTGTGCTTTTGTTATAGTAGTACCTTTAGGAGGTAAAATATCGACTCAACCTCTAAGCATTACATCTATAGCAGAAATGAAAAAAAGATGATGTGTTTTCTTTGAATTACACAGAGACACAGAGGCATAAAGCCTAGGTATCACTGTATCAATGTCATCCCATTACTCATTGATTTGCTTGAATGGGCACCAATAACATCTCCATTGTGAGGCTTATTAATGTTTTTAGCATATTGAATATATAGTTTGCCAGGCGAGATACACTCGGTAGCTTGCCAGGCTCTCTGAGAGGGATGGAGGAATCAACCCGGGTTGGCTGCGTGCAAGGCACATGCCCTCCCCGCTGTGCTATTGCTCCAGCCTAGGTATACATCTGCAATAATGTATATAAGACCAGAACCAGAGTTTTTCAACTTCAGATCTACTAAAATTTGAATCTTTTTCTTTGTTGCCTTACTTTAGACAGAAAATGTGGAGGTAGGATCTGGGCATACTGATAATGGAAAAAAGACATAAAACAAATTGAGTCACAGAATACTTGGGTATATAGGGTAGAAAGAAATAGTAAAGCAACTCTGAGATAAAGAAGAGACAAAGTCAGGTAGTTCCTATCCACAGGGCCACATTTATACAGGTAGCTTAATGTGCTAATTCATTTAGTAGCCCAGATGCAGTGTTTGATTATATTAAGAACAAAGCAGTTATGGTTATTATTTTCTTTTCAATTATTTAAGCTTCCAAATAGGGTCACTGTATACTATTGTGTAGGTGATGTGTCTTTCAAGGAGGAATAAATGAAATTCAAAATCCAGTTACCAATTATCTCATTAAATCACTGGTTTGGAGCAGGTGTGGTCTTTCAGATGAAGGAAGCCACTTGTTATTTGCTCAAAGGTAGCTTATTACTATATTTTAATAAATTAAGACAAGCTTCATTTTTGGTTTGAGAACCATAATTAGCCTTTTCCAACCATCAAACATTAGGGACGTTGTGATTTGCATCCGTGATTTATATCTGCTCTTAATCTCTGTTAAGTTATAACTTAGTAATTGATGGATCACTAAAGAATTTAAGTGAACTACTAAATTAAAAATTAGTAATAGACTCATCCATGGGGACACAGGCTTGTAATTACTATCATATTTATTTCTTAGTAAATTGGGATAGTATCTATTTTTGATTAGTAATTTATCTGTCAACATACTTTAATCAGTGTGCAATTCTAAAAGAATGATTGAGCTTACCCCGATTAGAAGCGATCACCAACTACATTGTAGTTGAAGGCCATGTGGGGGAAGGGAGTTGCGGGCTGAATGAGGGCTAGAGACTGAGCACAGCGGCCACTCAACACCTTTATTGCAAACCACAAGAGCTAATTAGAGAGAGAGAACAGAAGGGAATGCCCTGCCACAGTGGCAGGGTGGGGTGGGGGGAGATGGGATTGGGGAGGGTGGGAGGGACGCCGGGTTTACGGGTGGTGGAGAATGGGCACTGGTGAAGGGATGGGTTCCCGAACTTTGTATGAGGGAAGTATAAGCACAAAAGTGTATAAATCTGTAACTGTACCCTCACGGTGATTCTCTAATTAAAAATAAATAAATTATAAAAAAATTCTGCTATATAAAATATAGACATAATGCTTAGACATTAAGTAGGTAGTTCAGACCTCCAGATTGCTTTGAGAATTGTAGTCCTGTGCTAAGGAAGGACCAGATGAAAGAAATATATAGTCCTGATACCATAAAGCCACTATATGCCACCCTAGTTGTATGCAATCTCTAACTCTTGGCTATATTATGAGAGAAAGTAACATTCCATCTGTACACTAAGTCATTACTATTTTTCACTTTATCTCACATGCAGATAAACATAATTCTAGCCGATTAAAAAAAACTCCTTGACAGTCCCAGCTATCAATAAATTGAGTTTTCAACAGGACATAAAATAAGGTCACCAGGAATACTTTTTGTTTAGTTATCTAATTACCTCTTTCCCCATGAAATTGTGAGAATCTCAAAGGGAGAAAAAATATCAAAAATCATCATTAAGGAGTATTCTGAGTGCCATATTTAAAATACTATTATGAGGAAAGTATGAATAAAGTGACATTTAGATTCAAACAAATGAATGATGATTATAATTCTTCACTTGCTTTAGATAACCTGGCAATTTCCAGGGAGTTTTCTCATCTTTGATAAAAATGAAGTCTCCCTAGACGAGTCATCTCCAGAGTTTCTATCCAAATAATAGCAATTTATAAATAGGTAATCTAATTTATATGGCAGAGAAAATGCTCAACAATTTAATAAGGGAATTTGCAGAACAAATGAGTCAATCAAATCTAGAAAGCAGTTCTGGGAATTTAAAACTTGAAAAATCAATTACCAGGGGAAAGGCACAAGAAATTGTGATATTTTCTCATTGAATTTATTTCAATTATAATGTAATAAGGATTATTTAATAATTACTATCATATTTCATCGTTTCTTTATATTTTTATCAGTGCCCAGTGTTTGAATTTCACTGCTAGAGTGAATTAGTTGAATTTATAGAATGGAGTTAGAAGAGGCACTATCTATATGAAGATATGATGAGGTTGAGGGTTCGAGGGATTAGGTAAGATAAGAAAGGACAGAGAAGTCAGAGAGACAATTTAAAATGAAGTCAAAGAAAAATGCAATGGTAATGGCTTAAGCAATGGTGAGAAATATTAGGTTAAAGTCAAATTGAATCACAAGGCTGAAAACCAAAGGACTTTGTGCTAATATAAAATTCTTGTGGAATGGGGCACAGAGAGATAGTACAATGGGTAGAGCATCTGCCTTGCATTCAGCCAACCCAGGTTTGATTCCTAGTACCCCATATGGTCCCCCAAGTCCGCCAGGAGTGATCCCTGAGCATAGAGCCAGGAGTAAGCACTGCTGGATGCAACCCAGAACAAAACAAAACAAAACGGAAAGCCAAAATTCTTGGTGGGTCAGGATGAGAAAGTGAGCGATCCGTGCAGGTATGTGACAACTTTATTGTGATTTCAGCTTTGAAGTAGGTAATAATCAGCTTCTTGATGATTAGGAATCATTATTATTCGCAGGATGTCTTTCCATGCTAAGTCTGGTTGCTGCCAATGGCATTTTCTATCATATTTCCTGGTCTGTGTAAGAAGCTCACTGAGGATCACAGAACACCCATTCATGTCTGTTCTTGAGTTCTTATCAGGAGTTTATGAGAGAGATGTGTTCTTATAAACCCTAACTTTATTATCTTAAAATCTTCCTCACCGAGAACTCCCATGTAAATAAGAGCATGCCAGAACAAAAGCTAGTTTTCAAGATATATATATAAAGCACAAAACTCAGTAACAGATAAAATACTTCATTAAAAACTGGGTAAAGAAGAGGACTAGACTCCTTTCTATAGCTGAGTAGCAGTTCTCCAAAGAAGACATAGGAACCATCTTCAGGTTAAGGTACATACCCTGTGCACATCCAGCACAACCCTGGTTTGGCTGGTGGTACTTCAATGTTCTAAATAAAAAAAAATGTAGCATTGTAGCACTGTTGTCCCGTTGTTCATTGATTTGCTCAAGTGGGCACCAGTAACATCTCCATTGTGAGACTTGTTACTGTTTTTGGCATATCCAATATGCCACAGGTAGCTTGCCAGGCTCTTCTGTGCAGGCAAGATACTCTTGGTAGCTTGCCGAGCTCTCTGAGAGGGGGCGAGGAATCGAACCCAAGTTGTCCACGTGCAAGGCAAACACCCTATCCACTGTGATAATAAATAAAACACCCAGTGTTGACAGAGATGCAGTTAAAAAGAGACCCTCATTTACTGTTGGTGAAACTGCTATCTTGTACAGTGGTAAAATTCCTCAGAAAATTAAAAATAGAGTTTCCATATGACCCGGTGAT
Organism: Sorex araneus; assembly: GCF_027595985.1. Classification (NCBI taxonomy): domain Eukaryota; kingdom Metazoa; phylum Chordata; class Mammalia; order Eulipotyphla; family Soricidae; genus Sorex; species Sorex araneus. The sequence goes on along the minus strand of NC_073302.1, from coordinate 273,444,846 downwards.
TTTAACCTCTTGGCATCTACCCTCAAGAAAATGGAAACATTAGTCCATAAAATAGGTGTCTATGAAATATGGAAATAACCCAAGTGCATGACCACAGATGAGTGAATAATAAAATTGTGGTCAATATACACAATAGGATTCCAGTCAGATATTAGAAGAGATGAAGCAATGCAGTTTGTTGCACTGTTAAGTTACTAAGTGAAATGAATCAGAAGGAAAAAGACACACCAAATGATCTTGCTCATGTGTAGAGAATAAAGAAACAAAGCAAGGAATTGGAGTCTTCCCAAAGAAATAAACTTTGAGGTTTGCCAATAGAAAAGTGAAGTGAAACTAAAAAGTGGGAGAAGAAATCTTGGGACAGTGGTGGTGGGATGCATATATATACTGCATATATAAAACAATATATGGAAGTGGTTGTACACCACAGTGTCTCAATAAATAATTTTTTAAAAACTATAAAAAAGATACCCAAAATATTTGTGGTAAACTCATATGAATGCATTAGTATCACTGTATCACTATATCACTGTCATCTTGTGTTCATCAATTTGCTTAAGCGGGTGCCAGTAACATCTCCATTCATCCCAGCACTGAGATTTTAGCAGCCTCTCCTTTCTCGTCCTTCCCAACAGTGCCATATTGGAGGCTCTTTCAGGGTCAGGGGAATGAGACCAGTTATTGTTACTGTTTTTGGCATATCGAATATGCCATGGGGAGCTTGCCAGGCTCTGAATGCATTAGTGAGTATATTAATTCTTATATATTCATGCAATCCCACCCCTAAACACTTACCTACAAAACACAAGAACATTAATCCAAAAGGATATTTGCACACCTGTGTTTAATCACAGCATTATATACAGTCGTCAAAATCTGGAGAAATTGCAGTTGCCCAACAATGGATAGTGGCAGAAGAAACTGTGGTCTAAGTATACTATGGAATACTACTCAGCTATAAGAAAAGATAAAATCATGTAGCTTGCTGCAACTTAGGTGAAGAAGAGGGAGTATAAAAGAAAAATATAAGATGATATCTTTCATTTGTTGACTATAAGAAAACAAAACAAGGGGTAAATAATTTCCAATAGAAATAAACCTGAGATACAGTCAATAGAACTTGGAGTACAAGGTACTAAAGGGTACCAGGAAAAGGGAGGCAAAGAAAGGGGTATTGTGATAAAGGGGAAGGAAGCAAATACAGTGGTGGTGGGTATGGTGTAGCACTACTGCAAGCATAAAACAATACTATTGTCTATATCGTTAAAAAATAGAAAATAAATAAAGCATTAAAAAATAAGAAATTAATGAGTAGAAGACAATTAATGAGAAGAAGATTTCTGCAGTCTCTCCTAGAAAAACCAAAGATGATGCTTCTATTAACTTGGGAATTTAAAAGTCATTGACATATTTGCTCTAAGTCAGGCAAAAATTATCATACCACCATAGAATATATCAATATTTACATAATGGCAGTATGGCTACTATGTCCATGACACTGGGAATTCTTTTATTTTATCTGTGACCTATTAAAAATGGACTCTAGAGAAGCCTAAAGCCTCTACTAAGAAACTCTTAGAAACAATAGATTTATACAGTAAAGTTGCAGGCTACAAAATCAATACCCAAAAATCCATGGCCTTCATATATGCAAACAATGAGGCAGAAGAAAGGGTCATGAAAAAAGCAATCCCGTTCACAATCATGCCCCAGAAAATCAAGTACCTCGGAATCAGCTTAACCAAGGAAGTAAAAGACCTCTACAAAGAAAACTACAAAACGCTACTCCATGAAATCAAAGAAGACATGAGGAAATGAAAACATATACCCTGCTCGTGGATAGGGAGAACCAATGTTGTCAAAATGGCAATACTCCCCAAAGCATTATATAGATTCAACGCAATCCCTATAAGGATACCCATGACATTCTTCAAAGAAATGGATCAAGCAATCTTAAAATTTATATGGAACAACAAACGTCCAAGGATAGCTAAAACAATTCTTGGGAAAAAGATGATGGGAGGCATCACCCTCCCCAACCTCAAACTTTACTACAAAGCAGTAACAATTAAAACAGCATGGTACTGGAACAAAGGCAGAGCCGTAGACCAATGCAACAGGGTGGAATATCCCTACACACTACCCCAAATGTATGATCATCTAATCTTCGATAAGGGAGCAAGAGATGTGAAGTGGAGCAAGGAAAGTCTCTTTAACAAATGGTGCTGGCACAACTGGACAAAAACATGCAAAAAAATGGGCTTAGACCTTGACCTGACACCATGCACAAAAGTCAGATCAAAATGGATAAAAGACCTCAACATTAGACCACAAACCATAAGGTACATTGAAGACAAGGTCGGAAAAACCCTCCACGATATTGAAGATAAAGGTATCTTCAAAGGTGACATGGAACTAAGCAATCTAGTAAAAACAGAGATCAACAAATGGGGCTACATTAAACTAAAAAGCTTCTGCACCGCAAAAGATACAGTGACCAGAATACAAACACTATCCACAGAATGGGAAAGGATATTTACACAATACCCATCAGATAAGGGGTTGATATCAATGGTATATAAAGCATTGGTTGAACTCTACAAGAAGAAAACATCCAACCCCATCAAAAAATGGGGCGAAGAAATGAACAGAAACTTTACCAAGGAAGAGATATGAATGGCCAAAAGGCACATGAAAAAGTGCTCTGCATCACTAATCATCAGAGAGATGCAGATCAAAACAACCATGAGATACCACCTCACACCACAGAGACTAGCACACAGCCAAAAGAACAAAAGCAACCGCTGTTGGAGAGGATGTGGGGAGAAAGGGACCCTTCTACACTGCTGGTGGGAATGCCGACTGGTTCGGCCCTTCTGGAAAACAATATGGACGATTCTCAAATAATTAGATATTGAGCTCCCATTTGACCCAGCAATACCACTGCTGGGAATATATCCCAGAGAGGCAAAAAAGTATAATCAAAACGACATCTGCACATGTATGTTCATTGCAGCACTGTTTACAATAGCCAGAATCTGGAAAAAACCCAAATGCCCCAGAACGGATGACTGGTTGAGGAAACTTTGGTACATCTATACAATGGAATACTATGCAGCTGTTAGAAAAAAGGAGGTCATGAATTTTGTATTTAAGTGGATCGGCATGAAAAGTTTCATGCTGAGTGAAATGAGTCAGAAAGAGAGAGACAGACATAGAAAGATTGCACATATCTATGGTATATAGAATAACAGAGTGGGAGACTAACACCCAAGAATTGTAGAAATAAGTACCAGGAGGTTGACTCCATGGCTTGGAGGCTGGCCTCACATTCTGGGGAAAGGGCAACTCAGAGAAGGGATCACCAACTATAATGCAGTCGAAGGCCATGTGGGGGAAGGGAGTTGCGGGCTGAATGAGGGTTAGAGACTGAGCACAGTGGCCACTCAACACCTTTATTGCAAAACACAACAGCTAATTAGAGAGAGAGAACAGAAGGGAATGCCCTGCCACAGTGGCAGGGTGGGGTGGGGGGAGATGGGATTGGGGAGGGTGGGAGGGATGCTGGGTTTACTGGTGGTGGAGAATGGGCACTTGTGAAGGGATGGGTTCCCGAACTTTGTATGAAGGAAGCATAAGCAAAAAAGTGTATACATCTGTAACTGTACCCTCACGGTGATTCACTAATTAAAAATAAATAAATTTAAATTTAAAAAAATAAAAATGGACTCTAGAAACAAATTACTTTTTTGTGCATCTCATTATAATGTTACATTTATTTGTTAGTATTGTACAAGACCATAACTGCATTGTTACTAAAAATACATTTATTGTTCCAAATGTTTTTTTTCCCTAAGAAACTATGAGAAAGAGAGAGAGAGAGAGAGAGAGAGAGAGAGAGAGAAGAAAGGTGCCATAGAGTCACATAGAGGTGGGGGAGGTGATAGAGGGGTGGTGGGAGGGAAAATGGAGTCATTAATGGTGGAAAAGTTACACTGGTGAAGGAATGAATGTTGGAACATTGTATGACTGACACCCAATCATCATGGGGATCAATTAAAAAATAAAAAAGAAATACTTTATAATTTAGTTATTAATCATTCTAAGTGTAGCAAAATATCAGTAGGAAGGATTCCAGCTGGTTCCTGAGTGACTTAAAAGGGTTATTAAAATAATGTAGTTTGTATAGTCTTACCACAAAAGTTAGGTAAGAATTTGGCCTCATTGCTCTCTCTCTCCCATTTTAATTACATTTATATTTCATTAACGAAAGTCCAATTTGTATTTAGCTCCACAATTAACCCAAATGAAAAACACCTTTGATACACAGATGTGGTAGGAACACATGCTTAGCATATGTGAGACCTGAGTTTGATAGCCACTGGCCTCCAGAACTGCCAATTGGAGCCCTGTATAGTCAGGTCTGCCCTGCAGGGTTTAGAAGTGGGGGCAGTGCCATCATCAGGAGTATCCCCAGTCCCAAGAGACACCAGGTACGACCTCTAAGACAAACACCCTCTGCCTAGCCAGAATCTGGAAACAACCTGAGTGCCCAAGAATAGATTACTGGTTAAAGAAACTTTGGTACATCTACACAATGGAATACTATGCAGCTATTAGGAAAGATGATGTTATGAAATTTGCTTATAAGTGGATGGCCGTGGAGTATCATGCTAAATAAAATGAGTCAGAAAGAGAGAGACATAGAATGATTGCACTCATTTGTGGAATATAAAATAACATAACATGAGACTGACATCCAAGGACAGTAGAGACAAGCACCAGGGATATTGCTCCATAGTTGGAAGCCTGCCTCATGAGCTGGGGGAGAAGGCAGCAGGGATAGAGAAGGGAGATCTTGAAATCCACCATTACCTAAGTCAATGATGACTGGAGAAATCATTCTGGATGGGAGATATGTGCTGAAAGTAGATAAAGGCCCAAACATGATGGCCTCTCAGTATCTGTATTTCAAACCGTAATACCCCAAAGTAGAGAGAGAGAGTATAGGGGTAATTGTCTGCCATAGATACAGGGAGAGGGTTGGAAATTGAGTGGGGGATATACTGGAAACATTGGTGGTGGAGAATGTGCATGGGTGGAGGGATGGGTGTTCGATTATTGTATGACTGAAACTCAAACAAGAAATTTTTGTAACTGATCTCACAGTGATTCAACAATAAAAGAAAAACACCCTCTGCCTTTATCAGTCCATTACTACTTTCAGATAAAGTGTCTCTCCTTTTATACACTTCTTCACTGGTTCCTAAAAAATGTCCCTCTATCTTGATCTGTAGAGAAAAACATTTTATAATTAATCAACAAGATTTTACATCTGAGGTGATCTAGAGAAAGAAAGAGTAAAAATATAATAATAAAACGAGAGTCTCAAATATGTAGCATTTCCTTCACGCATGTATATATTAACATATACTTATATATGAACATGTATTTAACATTTTCTCCCCACAAAGTTTTTTTTTTGCCCTTTAGTTCTTCAAATTCCTCATCATTTATGCTTATCAGTATCACTAATTCTAATAGCACTTGGAGCCATTTTATTTTCTAATATTTTCTCAGAATATTGTGATTGACATTTTATTCATAGTTTTTGGTTTTTTATGTGCACTGGAGAGTTAGTATATCAAGCGGTGACTTTCATGTAATAATACAATGACTAGTTTAATCAACTATGTCAAACCAGATTAAACATTTAGACCTAAGTGCTTAGCCCTAGGCGTGTATATGTGCACATGCCTCTATCTTCTGCTCATATCTAACTAGAAGCAGCATTTCTTTCTTCTCCCATTGCTAGATCCCAACATCCAATCATAAACTTTACTTTTGAAAGGATATCAAGAGCAAAGCAACAAAAAACATTTGTGAAATAAGTAGTGAAGTATGAGTTCTGTCCATTGTAGTTGCATATTGATTTTGTGTATATGTGTGATGTCACACATTTTGATGGTTTCTTAAAGGGAAGTAGACAGTTTTATACAGCTCTTGGATTTTATTTTATCTTTTGTATCCTTTAAGACAAAACTCGTCTGATCTGAATGTGATTTTTGCCTTGGGCTTAATAAAATTCAATAGCTGTTAAACTTTACTTCCTGCCTTGTCTGTATTCTTTATTAAATTATTAAAGATTTCATTTTGGATTAAAAGTAAATGGGGTATCTGATATATCAATCAGTACTTAATACTTTAATCTGAAGCATAAATATAGTATAAATGATTGCAGTTTATATCTGTTCATTTTCTTTTGTGAAATTAAGGAATTTGGGAGGGGCGATTTTATTTAAATAAGTTTCCTAATTTTTATTAGGTAGTTACCTGATTCTAAACTACTAATAAAGTACTCTGTTAGTATAATGAGAAGGCATTTATCCTTTGGACCAATAAGAGGCACAAATCAATGGGTATACTCATATGGGAATAAATCAAAGTAAAGTGGTGGATGCAAAGTCAGAACGAAGGAGAGAAAAGAGAACAGGAAAAGAGACAAATAATGAACATGACCCTGCGGGCCCTGCAGTGAACAAATGCCATCCTACAAGAACCTCATTGTCTCATTTCCAGGAGGAACCACTGCAGCAGCCTGTGGGGATGTATGTAATACCCATCTCTCAATCAATAACAATAACTCCCCGTTTCTCAGCATTCACTGTGTCCCAGCCATTATCTCATTTCACTGTATTTTGCCATGCTAAAAGATAGACACTATTAACCCCACTTTATTGAGGAAAATGAGTCCAAAGAGATAGATCAACTTGTCTCTGCATGACCAAAGAGCTAGATCCGCTTGTCTGCGCATGGTCACTTTGCCAACAAGTGGGGGAACATGCACGAAAACAACTGCTAGTGTGATGTTAAGGGGCATGTTCTGTGCTGCTTCCCACCTACCCTGAAATGCAAGTAGATGAAAGGGCTTTTTAAAAAATCTGAGACGGAATATAAGCTGAATTGGTTGGGGGGGACATAAATACACTTAAATCTCATCTCAACAGTGTTATTTGGGGAGTACTCCTGGGTCTGCAGCAAATGGATGTCAAATTCTAACATATATTTCCGTTTCATGATAGATTTGCTTTCATAAACTTGCGTGGTTCATGCTGGTTAAAGAATATATTTTGTAATCAACCTCACACCAGTGACAATGGCATATATTGAAAAGGCCAGAAACAACCAATGCGAGTGAGACTGTGGTGTAAATTAACCCTCATTCAATGTTAAGAATGTAAACTGGTTAAGTCTCTCTGAAAAGCATAATGACGAGTCCTCAAATTTATTTTTTTAAGAGAAGTATCATATGATCCAATGATTCTACCCAAAGGTGCCTACGCAAAGAGCATAAAGACACTATTTTGAAATTGCAGCATTATTTACAACAGGCAAGATCTGGAAACAGCTTAAATGCCCCCAAACCAGGGAGTAAAGTACCTTTTGCGTATATAGATATTTATAGAGAGAGACACACAGAATGTCCTAGTCCTCATGTATAAGAAAAGATCTTGTGTTTGACTGCAACATGGATGAAACTGACATTCTAAGCAAAAATAAAGCTCATAGACAAATACTGCATTGCCTCATTTGAGATAAAGAATGCAAGGCAATAAATCATGACTAATGCAGACTTTTAGACTATGATCACAACTAAAGTTGGAGTGTGACAGGGTCCATTGGACTTGTGGGAAGTTATTGGCCCTTTAATGGTGACTGGGATGTGGTGGCATTGTACCTCTAAAATGATCATCATTTATACTCTTCTTTTTTCTGCTTTTTTGGGGGAGGTCACACCCAGTGATACTCAGGGTTACTCCAGGCTCATGCACTCAGGAGTTATTCCTGGCAGTGCCCCGGGGGACATATGGGGTATTGGGAATTGAACCCGGGTGAGCCGTGTGCAAGGCAAACACCCTATCGCTGTGCTATCGCTCCAGCCCCTCATCATGTATACTCTTGAAAACCAATGTTACTTCAATAAATTAAAAATGAAAATATTTTCTAAAGTGTTTATTAACTCACCCTTCTTAATTTTCACTTAAGTATGAAATATGCAAGCAGGGTGATAAGCCAACCTGACAAAATCGGTAATCTCTTTGTGTTCCTCTCTTCAGGAGAAAATGGGGGGGGGAGTATCCACCTGTAAGGTGATTATGAGAATAAAACCAGATTGTAAAAGCCATGCAGTAGGTTGTATTTAAAGAGATTATGGCACTATAGTATACCTGAGGATGCTAGTAGGTAACCAATCTACTCAACCTATGAAACTATTAATAATTCATATTATTCCTTCATATATTATTGATTCCTAAGTTCATATTTTATCCCAAAATTTAAGTGATATTTGATAAAATTTAGAAGACTTTAAATTTAGAGGTTTTCAGACATACAACTAGAAAAAATACTTATTTTCTGGCACACTTACTTCATGGAGTTTCCTAGATTTAGGTTAACACAGTTCTGATTCTATTTACAGCCATATCACATTAAACACAGATCACGTTTACAAATTACTTTCACCCTTAGACTCCAAATTTTCTTTATTCCCCTGACTGGAAATAATTCATACCATATTCCATGTGCAATCATTTACATTTTTGAAGGCCAAGTTTCTTTTTTATATAAACAGTTCTAAATTCTTTGGATTATATTTCTGGTGTCCCTGGTGTTTTGTATTCCTCCCAAGCTAAGATCATCTTAAAATTTTATGATTTTTTGATATATTTGCATCTTCAAATAAACATTAATAAAAATAATAAATTAGTAATCCCTACAGTAGCTTCACATGTTACATTGCTCCAAGATTCAGCAAGAGTAAGCAATTCAACAAGAACTGAAGAATTCAACAATTTCAACAATAGTATCAGAGAAACGTTTTCCATTCATACCCACAAATGTCTCTGAGACCCTTCTGTTAGGGAATTGGACATGGAAGTTGGATAAACTCAAATTCCATATTTTCAAAGAGTTCACATGTTAATTATGAAGTGGAATCAATTAGTATTTAGAAACCATCGAGTTTTGGGCAGGAGACCTAGCAGTGTTCAGGGCTTACTCTTGATTCTGTACTCGGGAATCACTCCTGGTGGGCTTGTGGGAGTTTATGAGATACCGGAGATTAAACCAGGGTTGTTTGTTTTATATTATCTCTCTGGCTCCTAGAACAATTTTTAAACTTTTTGATCATTGCAAAGAGGAGGAAACATACCAATCACCAATCAAACCTAAAGCAATATGATTATCTATAAAGCAGGAGTGATAAAACATATCTGTATGCATACAATCACTTCTGGGAAAGAATTTGTTCTTTGGTTGTTTCAAAATGAAACAAATATAGTTCACTGCCCTGAATCATCTTTTCCCTGAGCTCCAGATTTATGTTTAACCACCTATACTACTTGTTTATATGAATCTTTAAAGGATATTTTAAATTGAATATTTAAAGTTAAGTATATTTCATGCTTTTTTTCTCCCGTCATCAGAATTCCTCATCACCAACTAATGGGCTCATTTTTCCTTAAATTAAATAGAATAGCAACATTCATTTAATTTTTTCTTTTCTTTGCCAAATCACTCCACTCTCCACATTTGGCCTATTGGGATTTTTTGTGTATCCAGTCTTGGAGAGCACAACTAGAATTCTCTACTTTATTCCAGTACTATCAAAAATCCAATGATTCTTACTACTCACAGTGCCACCACTTGGTTCCAGGCCACCATCATTTTTTCCCCCCTGGAATGTTACAATAGTCTCTTAATTTGTCTCCTTACCTTTGCTCTTGTCTCACCCCCATTTTTTTTTTGGTTTTTGGGTCACACCCGGCGATGCACAGGGGTTACTCCTGGCTCATGCACTCAGGAATTACTCCTGGCTGTGCTCCGGGAACCATATGGGATGCTGGGATTCGAAACCCAGGTCAGCGGCGTGCAAGGCAAACGCCTTACCCGCTGTGCTATTGCTCCAGTCCCCTAACCCCCATTTTTATTGTAAATATAATACAAAGTGATATGTTAAATCTGTCATTTTATTTCCTATCACAAGCAAAACTCCCACTGTAGCTCGTTCAATTATTTCTCTTAATTCCCTTCTAATATTTCATGCCTCATTCTCTCTGATACAATCACAGTGCGATATTGTTCTGTTCCTTCAGTATTTCAGGCTTGCTCTCAGTTCAGATGTTAATACTTGCTATTCTCTCTGTTTAAACAATCTTGCCCCCAAATACCTGTTCTCCCTGGCTCTCTTCCCCTAGTTCTCTTGTCACTTTCTAAGAAATGATGTCACCTCTGTGGGTCACTTTAGGGTATACGTTTCATTTCTCCTTATCTAATCACCTATTGCCCCATCCTTAAAACTTACCAGTTTCTAACTTTTTTGGCTTATCTTTTTATTATTCATAACGCCTACAATAATGTAAACAAATAATGTAAATTGCTCTGCTTTCCAAAGCTGACCTATTCAGAGTGATCGGAAAGATCCTCCTTCACTTTAAGGATGTTTTTCCCCCTAAAAAAGCTGTTTATCGTGCCTGTTGAAAGACCAGATCCTTGAAGAAGTTTGTGGTGTAAAGGAAGAAGAAGAGATGAGCAGCGCAGAGTCTATGGCCCGTTTCACTCCCTCTTCTCTCAGCCAGCCTTAGGGAGGGTACTCCTGACACTAGTGTGCGGTATGTGTGCGGGGCACGTGGCAGCAGTGAGAGGAAGCTACTAGGGGGTGTTGGTAGGGGGCGGGGCAGGGAGGGAGAATCGGGTGGAGTAAAGGTTTTGTATTGAGGGCCAGTGATAATGTTTTGATATTTATTTCCTGCTACTGAAATTTGAATCTGAATGAATCGTCCCTGTTTCTGATGATGTCGGTATTGCAAAGCGACAGAGTCATAAAGTAATGATCAAGTTTTCCTTTCTTTCCGTGTGTATTTCTAAGAAATAGAGCCAACTTTTTTTTTTTTTTTTTTGCTTTTTGGGTCACACCCAGCGATACTCAGGGGTTACTCCTGGCTTTGCACTCAGGAATTACTCCTGGCCGTGCTTGGGGGACCATATAGGATGCCGGGGATCGAACCCAGGTTGGCCGCTTGCAAGGCAAACACCCTACCCGCTGTGCTATCGCTCCAGCCGGCCCCAGAGCCAACTTATTTTGTATGTAAATACCAAGAGCAATGTACCTGGTAAACATCCCAGTGCAGACCCCTCCCTGCCCCCACCCTGCTCCCGGGCCCTCCCTGAACCTGCTCCTTGTGTGATTCAGCCCTGGTCTGGCTGCAGTCAGCAGATCCCAGGGAAGGGTTTTGTGTGTTTAGACCTCATTTCTCTTTCCTACTCCGTTCCCAGCATTTTCTGATTTCTAGTGAATACTCAGTAGTCTCAGTCTGTGTTTGATTCCATTCCATGGAAATAAAATGTATGTTGTACATACAAAAAAAAAGTAAACTAATGAGAGTATGTATTTTTCTAAGTATTTTTGTTAATGCCTGGCACATAGAAATCAATACATATTTTAAATTAAGAAATAAATTCTTAAAGCTTCCAGACAGGGTAACACATATATAAAAAGGATCAGGAACTGAAACATACGGTTAATCTATAGCATGATTGGAAATTAAGAGGACAAATTCAATGTCTTCACTAATGTAAAATATTAAAATATTTAAAGTCAAGTATGGTGCTGGAGTGATGGCACAGCGGGTAGGGCGTTTACCTTGCTTGCAGCCGACCTGGGTTCGATTCCTCCGTCCCTCTCCAAAAGCTCGGCAAGCTACCGAGAGTATCCTGCCCACAAGACAGAGCCTGGAAAGCTACCCGTGGTGTATTGGATATGCCAAAAACAGTAACAAGTCTCACAGTGGAGACATTACTGGTGCCCGCTCGAGCAAATCAATGAGAAACAGGATGAAAGTCAACTAAGTGGGAAGAGTGGTAGCATTTTGAGCCCCTCAATGCCTTAAAAACAAAATCCCGCCAGCCCATAAGTTTTTCCAAGGAAGCTGCAGGACACTGCACATCACTCAGAAGAATATATTTGAAATCACACAAAAGTCTCACTAGTTATATAAATATCTTGCTCTATTGATGTATTATATTTTTTGAATTTAAAAATGATTCTGTTAAAGGTTTTTTTTCAAGGGTCAGGGGCTCAAGTCTCCACCCAGCTGTGCTTGGGGCTTACTTGGTGCTCAGAATTAGTCACTGCAGGTCTCCCATATGCAGGACCAGAGATTGAAGCCTTGTCTGTCTCATGCAAAGCCTTACTCACTGTACTATTTCTCCATCCCTTGTATGTGGTTTTTGCTAAGCCGCTCTGGAAAGTTATTTAAGATCTCTTCTGTCTTTCTATATTTCAACTTCTGATCTGATGAAAAAATTACATTACTTTATTAAGCAATAATTCATAATATTAATAAAATAAACATGATGTATGTTATACAGCTCTGTCCTTGGGAAACCTAATAAGTAACTGTTATTATTATTATGAATCATTATTTTTATTTTCTAATTTCTTGCAATGATACAAAGTATTCCAGTAAGGAGAAGGCTCCCAGTGGTTTATAAATTTTAACATTATAAATTTTAGAATTCACTTCTCAAATGTCCTTATAGCTCACTGTAGAAATATTTACATAATTAATGATGGTTGGATACTCTTCTTAAAAAATAAGAACTTGAATAGATAGTTAAGCAGAGTTGTCACGTTGTAAAGTCATAAAGATAGATATTTTTCAACACACTGTTTTTTGGTATCATATTTATAATAGCATAAGTGTCGCCTAAGTAAAAAGCCAAACAATAGTCATATGACTGATGGAAAAAAAGGCAGCAAAACTTGTGGACACTATGGTTGCAGAAGTATCTTGATGCCATCTGAAGTTATATCCCTGATGCACTAATGCACTAATTGTAGCAAGAGAACTGCTAGTTCAAAAATACCAGAGAAAGCTGGAAGTAAGTAAAGTTAGAAGGGGAATTAGGTATATTAGACAGGCGAGCACTCTCAGTTACCACTTACCAAAATTCTGCTCATAGCAACTTCAGATTTATGTGTGGTTTCCATAAAGATAAATAAACTTGGCATAACTTAGGATGCAGAAACTATGCATTTTGGACCTTTTTATAAAGATGGTTTGTACGAAATCCTTAAAAATTATTCACAGTTCATAAAATGCTTCTTAATTAGACCTGTCTAATATTGTAATTAAGACTAAGTTGAGATATCTTGTATTATACATATGTTTGTAGTTTTTCAATCAAAGTAACCAAATTAGTCTTCTCATATTAAATCTAAAGTCTTATCCCATGAACGTTTACTATTAGGTTTTGAATGTTTTTCAACAGAGCAGTAAATGTTTTTTTTCTATTGTGCTGGAAACTAGCCTTGGAACTTTTATTTCTGGGCTCAGCTGTGTTCTGCAGCATTCTACAATATTTCAGGAAACTCTATTTGTACCCTTATCATCGAAAAAGCTACAAACACATCTGCATTTATTTTATTATTGTTATTATATATTGTTACATTCTACATTAGATCTGACTGTTATAAGCTGCAATTTACAGTAACACTACCCCCCCGCACACACATTTTATTTCTCCAAATACGTCATCTGTAATATATTCTGGTTTTGCTTCTCTTAGCTACCATATTCTTTCAAATTTCCAAGGTCTCATATCTTTTATAATACCATGCTCTTCCTATTATGAACAAGTTTGGTTTGGTGTTAGACACTAGAATTTAATGTCTATTTTTTTCCCTTGTAAGTGGTTTCAAAGATAGTATATTTGTCTTCTGAAAAAGAACAAACTCAATTCTCTAATGCAGTTACCACGCCAGCTCAACATATCCCGGGGCTGCTCTGGCAAAAGGCTGTAAAAGATCCGTATTGATATTCTGTGGCATTCAAATTGTCAAGCTCCCAACAGGAGGAGAGCATTTAGAAAATCTGGCCATGTGGCATCTAATTACACTATTATAAACTAAATTTACAACAGGTGACTTGTAGGCTATGAATTGACAACAAGCACCCAAGCTTGCCTTGGATTATTTCCCCATACATTGGGAGGCAAAAAGTAGCCTTTTTTTGTGCCCAAGTCCTATCCCCTTTTCCTCATCCCACATGCAACTTTATGGTGTTTGCTTAATTTCATTATTTTCTTGACATTTGGGTTTAGTCCCTGTGTTCTATGACTTTAAATCCAGAAACTCATTCAAAGCATTAGAATACAACTAAAAAGAAAAATGCACAGACAAAAGCCTCCTGAGTTTCCTGCAGTGGAACTTCCTGTACTTCTGTGTATGCAGCGCAGATCTGGTTTTAAATCTAGAGTCGGCGCTCTGAGATTCTTGTCCTTTAAAACTTATCAAGTATCTGGGGAAACATGTGCTTTATATTCAGGCACAAGCCATGTGTCATTGACGGCAAAGATCCAATGTACTATGGAAATTTCCTGGTGCATATTATCAGCTGTTGTTTGCCATCTTGGCTAGCTAATCCTGCCTCATTTATTGGAGGGCTATTTCAGCTGCACTGTCAACAGCAGAGTAAGATCAGGTCACCTTTGCCGAGAATATTATGTAAAATCTGTCAAATGTTGAGGATTATGGGCACATTAAGGGTTCTGTGAGGTTTCAAGCATATCAGTATCAGTGAAGAAGATTTAATGTTTTTGTCATCCTACCATCTTAGATTTCTTTCCTATGCTAAGATCTTCTTATCATATGGCCAAAATTGATATTATGGTCAGATCTTCACGTAAGAGAAAGAAATATTGGCAGGTTACTCTTATACATGTTTGAATGAGCACATTTTAAAATAAAAAAAAAACAATCTGTCTTTCTATCTTTCAGAATTAAATATGCACTCCCTTTATTTCCCAGTCCTGCAATCCCAGTATATCAACACAGACTTTTCACACTTGGAGGACCAGTTTATTAAAAGCCCCAATAAATTTAATAAGGAATTCTTCATTAGAGTTTCCATTATGAAAACCCAGTTCCAGAGCAAGACTGCAGCAGTTCATTTTGGAGTGTATTTACTTTTAAGTTGTGAACATTTTATTAAAGTATTAAGAGACAATTGTTCCTACTTATTGTACATTACTGATGCAGTGAGCATGATCTGACAAACAAATATTGGCAGCTTCTGAATATCTCAGGATAGCAAATTATATTTTAAAAAGGTATTTCAAGGGCTAGCACATATCTTGGTTATATATTTTTATTGTTATAGTATTAATTCCATATCTCTTAGGGCAAAGCTTGTAGCTTTTCAGCACCTTTTAAAAGAGGAGATAGATTCATGAACTTGCAAATCTTCACAGAAAATTCTGCCTTTTAGATTGTAGCATGCCATAACATTTGTCTTAGTCCTGAAATCCTTGCCATCATTCTCTTTTCCTCTCTCTGCTCCTGGTATCTGTACACATTCACGCCTTCCTTTGTATGTCGGGCACTGAAATATAGTAAATGCCTTAGTGAGGCACTTATTTTAATATGTAGTCAGATCTTTCTTAGAAATACTACACAACTACACTGTTCATTCCAGTTTTAATTCACATCCAGTTTTAATTCCATCCAGGGGAAAATCATGCCTGGAGTTAAGGAAGGAGGGTTTTTGCTTTAAAGTTTACTTATCTCAAACATTGGTGAAGGGAACGTCGCACTGGAGGTGTTGGAACACCAAATGCCTGAAATAACTGTATTATGAACAACTTTGTAAATCACGATGTTTTAATAAAAAGTAGATTTAAAAAATAAAAGTAACAAAATAGTAAAGTCTACTTACCTTAATCAGCAGATTTATCTGATAAAGTAAGTTAAGAAAGACAGTGAGATGATACTCTGCTCCAGAGGAAAGGTCCTCCAGTGCAAGGGAAACTCAGTGAACCTGAAGGACCTAGAGCGCGTTTGAAAATGCCAGAGACTACCCTGTGCCAGGCTGTTCACTCCAGTGTTCCAGAAGGGGACAGGTGAGAGCCCTCCCCACCCCAGGAGACCCAGCCCTGGCAGCCGAAAACCTCCAGAACTCAACCGCCGCCACCCTCAAGGGCGCTCTCCACACGCTCTGGCCGAGCCTCCACCACGAGTGAACCTATTCCTGGACCATGTGACACTTCATAGGGCACAAGCTACCCATATTCCAAGAATACTGCACCACATTTGATGGGGTTCAAAGTAGTAGGCAACCACTCTTAGAGGAAAATATTTTTTTACAGTGATATATATATATATATCACTGTCACATATATATATACATATATATATATATAATCACTGTCACTGTCATCCTGTCATTCGATTGCTTGAGTGGGCACCAGTAATGTCTCCATTGTGAGACTTGTTGTTACTATTTTTGGCATATCGAATACACCACGAGTAACTTGCCAAGCTCTGCCATGCGAATGGGAGCTTGTCGGGCTCTTGGTAGCTTGCCGGGCTCTCCAAGAGGGACAGAGGAATTGAACCCGGGTCGGCCACGTGCAAGGCAAATGCCCTACCTGCTGTGCTATCGCTCCAGCCCATATATATATGTATATATATATATGTAATATATTATAGCACACAAGGCTCAACCTTTAACAACATGTTCATGATCTCTTATAGAAGGGCTTAATGGCCCCTTGGTGAAATATAACAATCTTCACACTCTTTCCTCTAAGGAAACTTTTGTAGCAGTTTCAGTTTTTCATAACAAACAATACAAAAATATATTATTTTGGTTTTGCTTTGGAACAGGGGTTGAGGTTCGGGATGGAAACATTCAAAATATGGTGGTGGGAAGGTGTAATGGTGGTGAGATTGGTGTTTGAATACTAAATGTAATGAAATATTGTGGACTGTAGCATTGTAGCACTATCTTTCCATTGTTCATCAATTTGCTCAAGTGGGGACCAATAATGTCTCCATTGTGAGACTTGTTGTTACTGTTTTTGGCATATCAAATATGCCACAGGTAGCTTGCCAGGCTCTGCCATGCAGGGGGGATACTCTCTGTAGCTTGCCTGGCTCTCCGAGAGGGACAGAGGAATCGAACCCAGGTCAGCAGCGTGCAAGGCAAACACCTTATCCATTGTGCTGACCTCTTGTGAACTATTTTATAAAATAAAAAATTGTTTTAAAAAATGCCATCTATCAGAAAAGGATGTCAGCTATCTCTGTCAAATGTCACATTGATCAATTTCTTAAAACAGAACAATCAAATTTTCCCCAAACAGAAATATTTCAAATAGAATGAGTTTGCATTTTTTGGTTTGTTGTAAACCTTTGTGCCTTCAATTTAAAGGGAACTTAGTAAGGCATCTGGGAAGCATTTCTCCAGATGGGAGCAGAGGCCTGAGGGGATGGAGACATGGCTAATGGAGAAGAGGAGAAATGACTCTATGTCACATCGTGAGACTCACAGGTCAGAACGGGGGCCAAGATGGCAGCAATTAGAGACCTGGACCCTGGAAGAAGTGGAGGGATCAATAGAATGGCCATATAATTTATCATGCAATCATTTATTTTCCCTTTTACACTCGGTACTTGTTCTTGAGTGCATCTTCCCTCACAAGCTAATTTATTGGTTTGAATTTAGTAACTACAGGAATGAATGTCTATTGGATGTTTCGTGTATCACTTTAAACTTATAAAGTTGTTTGTTACTATTATTCCTCAGCATCTTGTCTTGGCGTATAAAGCAATAGTTTTAAAGTCAGGAGACATTTGTCTCATTTCGGCCCCTGGGTCTAAGATTGCCGAGGCTGGAGTTCTTTGGGTCTCCAAGCCCAGACCCTCCATCTAAACATACACCAAAGAACCTGTGTCTTTTCTCAAGTATTTGAAATCAATAATGTACAGTTTTATAAAAAGAGCATGCTCATTAATTGGCATGAAATGTAATTACTTGTTAATATTTATTGCTCAAATAGGTTATCCTATAAAAGATGTAGCCTTCCCAAATAATTTTGCTACATTTTTACCCTAGTTCCTTCAAAATTTCAACAAACATATTATAATGTTTAATCAACTGATGAAATATTGCTCTATCCATCATAGTAGTAGTACCTGGCATAGAACTCTGGAGTCTATAGCTACTCTCTCAACTCCAAATGTTATCTGTCCTATCTGGAAAATTGGCAATTATTTAGGGAGGTATAAAATGCTCATTGACTCTTCTTAAAAACCAAGAGGATATGGGTATAGAAAACAGAATTGTGTTAAATTTAGTTATGGAAATTAATAAAGCCAACATAATAGCAAGTGACTGAGCAATGAAGGAAAAAAGTTGCAAGTCTACTTTCTCCAGATGGTTGGAGTTAATTGAGAACCTTTTCTTCTTATCAGAATTATCTGTGCCTATAAGTTGTTTAAGATTGCCTCACAGTTGTATGCTTTTGTTCTTGGATTGATGTCAAATATGAAAATAAAAAGAAGCTTGGATTCTCCTAGGCAAGAAATTGGGAATATTTTCTTTTGTGTCTTTTGCAGTTACTTTTCCACTACTGGCCAGCTGGGGGCGCTCTGGGAGCTATGAAGCCACTTGCCTCTTGGGCAAGTAGTGTCACTCAAGGTCAGCCTTGGAAAGTTTGAAGGGAACAGTTTCTCTGGCAGGGCTGACAGTTCATTGCATCCACAATAAAGGCCAAGATCAAAAGAAATTCCCCACATCCAAGTTCAATGTAGTGCCCAAGAAGAGAGAAATGAAAGCATGATCGAAGCCCAGAATGCCTGCATGGTTTCAACAGGAGAGGAGAGCAACATTTGTAGGTAGATTATTTCTAACATGTCATGGTGAACCTTTGTATTTCATTTCCTCCCTGGGGCTTCAGTACTTTTTCTCTCAGGCTCTCTTTTCCTGGTTACACTACTTTCTGGAACTACCTGCATCAACTTTGATGCAAAGGAAACATTTGGGCATTTTCTATGTACTTTATTGGTCAAAAGTTATGAGAGAGGGAGGAATTATCTTCTGAGAAAGAAAGCCAGTGTCTCTGCAGTTCATGAATCGCTTCTCAAATTCAGTCTTTTAAATAGAATAAGGAATTCAAAAATCAATTTTGTAAATTCTTTATGTCTCATATGCCATTGAGGTAGGAGGTAGGGGAAAGTTGGTATTTGTTCAGAAACAGCTTCTAATGGAAATCTTAAATTCAAAACCACTGAATGGACCCCTTCCCAGAGCTCTACTGAAAGTCAGGTATTGCCAGGGGTGTTAGCAATAATATTAATGGTTATGATAATAATTACTAACAAAGAATTATACATAAGTTATCATTTGAGTGCTCTCGTGAATTGAATCCTCACAATGATATACAATAGTTAGCATCCTTATTCCCACTTTAAAATTGAGAATGGAGAAACTTTATGAACATGTCTTATAAATCTCAGAAACCAGAAAGCAATAATAATGAAATAAAGTAACTAAAACTCAAAAATGAAAACCTTAACACAATGAGGATAAATGACAGAACTAAGCTCATATAAGCAAAATCAGAGTATGATAGAAATCTGTGTTCTCCTTGAAAAAGCTTTGGTAACAATGCAACTACTTTCCTTTGTTTTTATCTGAAGACCATCAACCTAATAGTCCTTTAATTAAGCATCTGAAAACAAAACAAAAGAAAAATATCTTGGGCAGGGAATGATTCCCTGTATTCGTATCAAAGGCCAGTAATTGTTCTTACTGTTATATTTAGCAACAATAGTTGCTAAATATAAGACAATTAGACACTATTTCCTTTTAGAAACAGACATATTCTTTTTTTTTTTTTAATTTTAATTTTATTTATTTTTAATTAGAGAATCACTGTGAGGGTACAGTTACAGATTTATACACTTTTGTGCTTATACTTCCCTCATACAAAGTTCGGGAACCCATCCCTTCACCAGTGCCCATTCTCCACCACCCGTAAACCCAGCGTCCCTCCCACCCTCCCCAATCCCATCTCCCCCCCACCCCACCCTGCCACTGTGGCAAGGCATTCCCTTCTGTTCTCTCTCTCTAATTAGCTGTTGTGGTTTGCAATAAAGGTGTTCAGTGGCCGCTGTGCTCAGTCTCTAGCCCTCATTCAGCCCGCAACTCCCTTCCCCCACATGGCCTTCGACTACAAGCGTAGTTGGTGATCGCTTCTCTGAGTTGACCTTTCCCTGGAACATGAGGCCAGCCTCGAAGCCATGGAGTCAACCTCCTGGTACTTATTTCTACAGTTCTTGGGTGATAGTCTCCCACTCAGAAACAGACATATTCTTAAAGGCATATTTCCATCTCAATCCATACTCACTAAAATAATAAACTATATGACTACCATTAGTTAAAATAAAAATTACATTTGGAAGAACAAAGAGTAAATTGCTACTTTGATTATTGGACCTCTTTTTTCCCTAGGAACAGCAACTGTTTGCAATCTTGCCAAATTTCTCATCCTGGATTTAGTTGAATGAGAAGGACACCTTATCTCATGTAGAATGGGCATATTGATGTGATCACATGTCTTTGAGGAGATGGGTGCTTTTTTGTGCTGGTTTTGATGGAAGAATGTTTTGGAGAAGTTTTTGCTGTGTTTTCTTTCTTAAGGAAGGTAGGATTGTTGTCTGAGGGGTAGTGGCTTGATGGCAAAGAAGAGTCAGCTTCAGAAACCATTCAGAGAAGGCATCTTTCTTGAAATGCATGAAAAAGGGGTAAAAAAGGAATGTAAAACCTAATGAGGAGGGTTTAGAGTTTATGTGAAGGCAAGGAAATTCGGGCAGGGGAAATGAGGGGAAAAAGTAAGAGAAGTATGAGATAAAGATCAAAAGGTTCATCAGGCAGAAACACTTAGGGTAAATTAGTGTAAAGATCATTTGAAGTTGAAAGCCCCAAAAGGTCAGAAGTCAGAACACCTTTACAAATTCTTGTGTTACTTTACCATTGTGTTAATAGTTTGAATGTATTGCTAAAACAAAATCTGGCTTAAAATAGAGCTGAAGAAAGGTGGACATTGATGTAATATCAAAAGTGACAAATAACAAATGCAAAGGTATTAGAAAGCTTTGAGTATGCATGTAGGTGAGAATTTCAGATGTTACTAAGCTCTGTGAAATAATGTTCTCTCTAGAGTGATAATCTAATGGACTTACATTCTTTCCTCCTTTCAGATTTTCTGTCTCTCCTGATCAAAGTAGTCATTTATAATGGGTAAAAGGCTTCTGAGAGCTTAGATAGGGATTTTAAAAATCTCATTGTACATTTTAAGTAGACCTCACCTCCCCGTGAAATCTTTATTGATCAATACCACAGACTCCTCCTACTCCCAACCCCACTCCCATTCTCGCAAATCAAATAAACTTCTATCCTTGAATAGTTTTCCTAAGCAGTGGAGGCTTAGTCAAGGTGAAACTGCCAGCAGTTTCCAGGGAAGTTATACCCCGAGGCTTGCAGAGTAAGGGAAAAGGAGAGAGCTTCAGAATACAGGAAGCAAATGTGGGGTGATGGGTTACTCCGCTAGCAGACACTGCTTCTTGATGTCCAGACGGATGGATGGAAAGTTATAACTCAGAGCATTCTGTTAGAAGGAACTTGCCTGGTGTATCACTTCCATCTCTCTCCCACTAATCTATGTGCCTTAGAATGTGTCCATTTGTGTGTTTGCATTGCCATACTGGGCTTTTCCAGAAGTCACAGGCTGTATCTGTGATGCTTCATGGAATACAGAATTGCTTGAAAGAATCGAGGGCTGCAGGCATGTAGTTAAATTGCCTCAGGCCTCAGCATTGGCGAGCTCACAAAGAGTCTAGCTTTGAGGTAAGCTGATACAGGCAAATGTCCAAGGTCTAGGAGACATATGAGGTTGAGTGGCGAGGAGGCAGCATTGAAGTTATGGTGCATGCAGTTCCGATTCCTGACCTTCACTGAGCATTTTGTCCTGGAACTAATAATTTTTCTTGTGTCTTTGCTGCTTCCTGCAGGCCTATGAGTTTGTGAGTGCCTTGATTTTTTTTTATACTTATGAACCTCAGCATAGCATCTTGTACATAAAAAAATATGCTTAATGTTTAATGAATGTCTGTAAAAAATGATAAATGGGGTTGCATATTATCCTACTCAGTAATCAAAATTTCAACCCCACATATAAAGGTGTCTGAATTTTTCTGACGTTCTATTTACCATGTACCTAGACATTAGAAATTCACAACTAGAATAGTGGTCACTGGATTTTTATAAATCTACTGACAATTCAAACTCTTTAAAACGAAATACAAAAAAAGTGAAAGTCTTACATTGGCTTCTCAAAAGCAAGGTTAGTTCTAAGCACATATTTTTAACCTATGAACTGGGATTGAAAGGAACTTTTCTGACCTGCTACACATAACAACGCTATCTGTTTTATTCTCCCAATTTTTGTTACAAGTGACATTTTAAAGTTTAGGAATAAATATAATTTATTTCTTAACAAATCCATTGCTTATGACAAATTTTTATATAATTATTTAGAAGTAGGCATTTTAAAAAAATTAATAAACCAGGTTTTTTCTGCCCCAGATGTCCAAAAGCAAATATGAAGGGGTTTCATTAAATGTCTACTAATCAGTTTCTTTTCTACAAACAGATCTTATGACCAGCAGATGAATATGTACCCAAATACTGTCATACCTGTGTGATATAATGCCTCAGTGTGAGTTCAGAAAGCACTATATTGAATGAATAATGGCAATTTGTATAAAGAAATGTAGTAGTAAGGCTTGAGACATCTAAAGGGATAATTTTAAAGAAAATACAATAAGACATTGCTGTTAAAATATTTCTTTAAGCAAAGCTCCTGTTATATCACCTAATGTATCTCAAAATATCAGTCATAATTTCATCATTGCAGCTTTTATGCATAAATACAAAGCTTAAAATTATTTCTATGCCTTTGATGGGGGAAATATTTATGGCAAAACAATTGGAGTATTCAATCAGATCTGATAAAACTTTATCTTCTGATAAAACTTGAAAGAAAAACATCTGCTTATATTTTGAAATGATGCCAATGTTTATAGAGATCCATCTTAGAAATATGTATGTCTAAAAAACACTGAGAAAGCTTTACTAGTTAGCTCAAGAATATCAAAACTAAGACAAATGTCTCTGATTACTATTGGAAAATACATGAACAAGTCACTGTTGCTGGTTAGCAGATATTCTATGTAGACTAAGATCTGAAAAAATATATGACAAGCTTTCAAGGACTGAGCTACAATGTGATAGAGATATTTGCCTTTTGTGTGTATGTAGGAATGTGCAGTCTATTCCTGCTCTGGGCAGAACATCTTTTTTAAGCACAGTGATAAAGCACATGGTGCGTCGCAGAGCAGAACTGTGTGCGCTGAGGTCATTATCAACTTGCATAAGCCAATTTCTTTCCTCAACGCATATTAATTCATGTGTCATCAGACATGAAAATCAAACTGTTAGGCATCTCTGTTATTTTCTTTAATATGTATGTTTCCTGTGTCATCAAAAGTGGGAGAGAAAAGCACCATCATAAGTTTATGAAAGGCCAGAGGATAAAAATAATAAAAATTTAAATCTTGACCAAATTAACTTGGAGATAATTAATCATAAAAGATTCAAATAAAGCACTCACTTGCAAACAAATGCATTCCAAATTTAGGCAAAGTTTCCTTGAGTGTTAGGCTGTTCACATGTAGTCACAGTGACACTTTGTGTTCAGTGTTAGGGAATGCAGTTTAGTAAAGTGCTAGATAAATGGATAACATGAAGCATTGTACTGGGAATTCTGCCCAAAGTCCATCTTTGGGAGATGCAGGAGAAAATAAACAATGAATTAAAGTGAAGGCTGTAACTGAACCCGACTAAAATATAAATATGATATGTCTTTAGCGTATAGTGTCTCTCCAAATTCATGCCTTCCCTCCTTTAGTTGACTATGTGAAGCCTCTATCTAAAGTATCTGGCATTTATTTGGAGATTTTAGTATAGGTTATTTCAACAATTTGGTAAAAAATTTCAGTGGGTAGTGGAAACTTGGCTGTGAAATAAAGTCAAACAGCAACATACTTGTTATTCAAAAAATAAATATATTTTGTAACTGATACATTCTATTTATAGTTTATGAGGTATGGTTATAATAAATTACAATAGAAATAACAAAAAAGAGAACGTTTTTAATGCAAATATCTAAATAAAGGCTAGAACAGTCTAGTGGGTAGGGTGCTTTTCTTGCATGCAACTGACCTGGGTTCAATTCCCTGGCACTCCATATGGTTCTCTGAACCCACTAGGAGTGAACCCTGATACAGAGTCACAAGTAAGTCCTGAGCACTGCTGGGTGTGGCACAAAAACAAAAATAAACAACAAAACAAATATTTAGATAAGTGATTACACAACATCTGGCTAAGAATACTTAATTCTTTTTAATGCAAAAATAATATTCCATCCATCTCTGCAATAATCTCTATGAGTGTTATAACTACTTAGAAAAGTATCATTTTAAACCAAAAGAGAAAAAGTTAAATCTACTAGAATATTCATTTTTTGATAAAGAAGTTCGAAAAATATTTCAAAATCTTTTGACAATTAAATAAGTTATGAGTTAGAAGTTTACTGTAGTGCACTACTTAGTATTTCTAGATTTCAAATATTTAATATATTTAGGAAAGGAACAAATAAATAACTTGAGTTGACAGACCAAAGAACCAAGTACAGGTAGCGTATCTGAAGAGAAACTGCAAGTTACCTGGTATAATCTTATCAAAAAACAATTTGGAAAGATTTTAAAAATGTGAATTAGGCACATTTGATGTCTTAACAACTCAGATAATGCACATACAAACAGATACATATATATATATATCAACATGATGAAAAATTTCAAATATATTTTCATATATTCAGAGAGTCTCTTGTCCGCATGCCTGGCTGTCTTCCCCAAGGGCCCCTTGGAGGGGATGGGCTCCAGCTTCCCTCCCCACCCCGAACAGAGCTCCCAGCGGCCGAAGACCACTGGAATCTAGCTACAGCCATGCTCAAGGCCCCTCTCCACACGTTCGGACTGGCCTTATGCATGAAGGTACCGGCAGAGGAACCCAGGTGTGTGTAATCCCATCAACAGCCAACATCCGGAGACTTAAAAGCAAGCTCCCAGAAGCGCGCAGCCACAGCGATATCTTGTAGCCTACTTCTTCCTCTGGGAGAAACTGGCAAGCTTCTGTGAGTTTCCTGCCCACGTGGGACAGCCTTGCAAGTTTCCCATGGTGTATTCATATGCTAAATTCAGAGCTGGATCCCATTCCCCTGACCCTGAAAGAGCCTCCAGTGCGACATCATTAGACTTCTAAGATCTCAGGGAAAGGATGAATGGAGAGGTTACTGAGTCCACTCGAGAAATCGATGATTAATGGGATTTCGTGATTTCGTGATTCGTGATATTTTCATATCTATGGAGCAATAGCATAGCGGATAGGGCGTTTGCCTTGCACACAGCCGACCCAGTTTTGATTCTTCCGTTCCTCTCAGAGAGCCTGGCAAGCTACCTAGAGTATTCTGCCCACTTGGCAGAGCCTGGCAAACTAGCCTTGGCGCATTCGATATGCCAAAAACAGTAACAACAAGTCTCATAATGGAGACATTACTGGTGCCTGATCAAGCAAATTGATGAACAGTGTGATATATGTAAGAGATTTTGAGTTGATTTGCTTAAGATAATATAAATAATATATTTAAGTTTAAATATATTTTTATTAAAGATATTTTCCATATTTATAGAATATATTTTAATTAATTTTTAAGATCAATTATTGGATTAGGACAGTGTGGAGTTTAATTAAAATAGTGTGTATATAAAATTTTGGAGTATTAAAATTATGTAGATTGATAATTTTATATTCATCAAAACCATTAATTGAGTTATTTACTTTTACCACAACATATCTCTAAATATAATTTTAGAAATAGTAATTAAAGTTCATGTAGCTCAGAATACTTGTCCTAAATCTTGTAACAAATAACAGGGGAATAAGTTTCAAACCTTGAACCATCTGACAGACTCTTCCAGGGACTATCGATGCACCTCCTGATTCAATTAATAGATTTTTATTAAAAGTTGTGCACAATTTAATATTAAGTAAATAAAATCTCTCCAGCAATTCTTCCTTAAACTGGGAAGAGAACTTATATTGTGTCTCCAATTGTATTATTTCCAATGACATTCAGATCTACTGCAATTTCTCAGATATTTGTTATTAGACAAAAGGGCTCCTTTGCATCAAATAATTAATAATGTATGGTTACTGACATCAATAACATAATGAAAATAAACCGTGGTTTAAAAAACCCACTATCACGAAAACTTTAATTTTATTCTTTTTCTTAACCTCAGAAAATCCCAACTGCAAATTAAGTAGTGCAAATTTTATAAGGGTCTATCATTGGTCTAAATTGTCATACTATGAGAGTAAAGGAGATCCTAGAAATAACATGAGAGCAATTAAAGTAAATTTCAGGCATATTTGATCATGTTATTTGTGAGGACAATTCACAAATAGTGTGAAAGGTTTTTTCTGTACATTTTGGGTGCAATCCATTTATATTTGTATGTATTGTAAGAGCAAATTAGAATCATGGAAGCATCACAATTGATATCAGTTAACAACAAAACAGAAATGTTTAAACACATATATTCTAAGATACTTCAATCTTATCAAATAATACAAGGGTAAAAGAGAAAATGACAGATTTCACAGTAGTTTTGTTGATAGACAAGGAAGAGAGCACCATATAAATGCAACTGTGATAGAAATAAAGTCATCTTTTTTTGTATTAGTACCAATAGTCCCCACCAATCATATCTACTGTTAAATCTGGTCATTAGGGGGCTAGAGCCATATTACAGAGGGTAGGGCTCTTGCGTTGCACGAGGTTGACCCGTGTTGGATCCACCACTCCTCATAAGGTCCCCTGAGCCTGCCAAGAGTGATCTCTGAGGGCAGTTAGGAATAAGTCCTGAGTGCCGCCAGGCATAGCCCAAAGCCTCCTTCTTTCCCCTCCCCCCCAATAAATACCCCTTCATGTACTAGGAACTATGTACTTCACAAACACTATCTCATGGAATTTTAAGGAAATTATTTAAATGATGGCTGCGGTTATGCTCCGCAGTACAGCACTTGGATTAAATGTGGAAATCATAGCTATAATTCCTTTCACACCACATAGTCCCTGAAAGCGACAGGAGAGACTCTTAAGCACCAAGCCAGGAGTAGCTCCCAAGCACCTGGATTTGGCTCAAGAACAATAGCAACTACAAGAACAAAGAAAACTGTATAATCCAGCTGCATTATCTGTAATGCAGAAAAGAGATAACTGAGGTTCAGAAGATTAGGTAGATTTCCATGAACTTGAAATGGCATTACTGAGATTTAAAAGCAGGATTTTTGTGTGTGTGTCTAAATCCATGTTCTTTCTTACTAAAATTTCCAAAAAGACAAAAGCAAAAGCATTTGATATGATAAGTGATAGTTGAGTCATATCCTCAAACAAATTACTCTCAATGTTATTACATGTGATATTTGGCTCACATTATTAAGGAGGCAATGCGCTTCATTAGATGGGGAACAGAATATAAACAACTTCCTGTGGGCCTTTGACTATTTATGTGGTGTTCGACAAACCTGTGTTTGCTTAATTTTCCTTATCTGTAAAATTAGTTAATTCACTGAACGCACATTTTTTAGACCATTTTGATTCAATTCAAGGACCCATTTCTTCTGTTGTATGAGGCTCAGAAATGAGTGAAATATGACCCCATTTATATTAAAATTTCATTTAAGATAGCTGTGACTGCAATGTAATTATTTGAGGAGTTTTGATGGATGAAATTACATTTTTTAATCTGATAATTCTGAAAATCAAAATCCAAATTTAAAGAATATTAAGATTTGAGTGCTTAAAATTTATCATGTACCATATGATTAAATCATCATCATAAATATCCTGTAAGATAATGATTATTAGCTTCAAGGGTCAGGGAGATGGCTCAAAGGGCCAGAGCTGTGCTCAGGAAGCAGGAGCCCTCGATTCAATCCCCAACACTAAATGGTCTCTCAAGTGCCACCAGAATTGACCCACTAGCAGCAAATCAGGAGCCCCTGAGCACCAACAGCTATGGTTACAAAAAAAAAAAAAAGACTCAAAGAGAAAGAAAAAGAAAGAGAACGTATTGCCCTTATTTTATAAATGATGAAGAAAAGGCTGAGATTAGATTACTTTCTCAAAGTAACACTCATAAAGAGAGCTAGAATCAGCAACCGAATATAGATCTCTATCCCAAATTCATATTTTATATTAATTCACTTATGAACTAAACCAGTATTTGTTGAGTGAATAGTAATGTGCTAGAGATTAAGTTAACTGCATAGAAAACCAGATCAGATCTCTGCCCAGATGGGACATAAAGTCTACTGGGGAAATGGTGCCTTAAGCAAATCCACATAAGAAATGTAGCACTGTAGCACTGTCATCCTGTTGTTCATTGATTTGCTTGAGCGGGCACCAGTGATGTCTCCATTGTGAAACTTGTTGTTACTGTTTTTGGCCTATCGAATATTGTTTAAAGTTTGTGAAAAAAAACTTACAGGGTACTATGAGAATGAAATGAATACTTAAATAGGATGTCAAGAAATTTCCCTTTGCAGAGATAAAAATTCAAAGTGATAAGTGAAGTGGGTCTGGAGAGATTGTATGGGTGTTATGGTGCTTGCCTTGCATGTGGCCAACCTCTGTTAGGTCCCTAGCATTTCATATGGCTCACCGAGAACTGCCAGGAGTCATCCCTGAACACAGAGGCTGAAGTAAGGCCTGAACATGAATGTGGCTCAAGAAACAGCAATAAAAACAAACAAGAAATCCCCAAACAAAAAACAAAGTGACAGGTGAAGAATTTATCAAGAAAGGAGGGAACATTTCAGGCAGAATGAATAGAATGGATAGTGAAAGACCTTGTAAATGCTGGAACATACTGAACACACTGATTTAAGGGAAATGTAGCTAAAATTGTAGCTGAAGTACTTAATAGGGCCTAGAGATTATAGGGATTGTAGAGACAATAGGGAATTTTAAAGGAGATTTAAGCAAGCAAGATAACACTGTAATAAAGGTTTATTCCTTTATTTTGAGATGTTATTGGCAAATTGAAGTCACAAAACCACGGCAATTAAACTAAATAAATTGAATGTAAGTTGAAAAAGTAAAGAATGTTATTGAGTAATATTTAACATCTATGTATGTGATGAAAAATAAAATCTAGGCCTAATTTATGTCCACAACAGAGTTTTAATACTCCTCATTAGAGCAAAGGTGAATTCTAGTTGTAAAGTAAGGTAGGCTGTAAAGATGAGTTAGGTTGGTCAAGAAAAATTGCAAAAAAGAAATAAGATCTACTTAAAAGATCTCTCAGAATGCCTTAGTTCCAATTCTCTGTCCTGAAAGTGTTGACCTATTCACTGAGGATTAAATAATCTAAATTAGATTTGCAGAAATTCAGGTGTGAGATGCTGTTTATTCAGGTGTGAGATGCTATGATTTCGAGATCTTAAATTACAGGTAATCAGTTGAACTCATAGTGACTCTAAGAGCTTATTTCTTGGCTTTTACTTCAGGTGGTCTTCTAACCCCTGTTTTCACCACATCTTGCTCAGAGAAAGCATAGATTTCTTTGGCCAAACAGGCACAATTGAGGATCACTATTCTTTAGAAATAAGAACATTTCATCAAAGCACAAGGAATAATTTAAATTCTGATTACAATCTATATATTAACAGCCCACTTCATTTTAGACTTTTAACAGTGGCAATTTAAACAAAACTGTGTGATATGGTCAATTCAATACCATTAGGCCAATGGTACGGTCTAGGAAATATTATTATTTATATTAGCATATACTTTCCTAATGCGCAATGGTAAGCAACCCAATTGATATGTGTAAGTGTTCTGGATATTATGGATGTGGGCAGGTGAGTGGGGAGTTTAAAAAGAGAAAGGCATACTTCAAGGTCATCAATTCATTGGTTACAGTTTCTGCTTCCTCTCCCTTCAGAGCCAACCACTGCTATCTTCGTCTTCTATGAGGAATTGTTATGTTCTACATTTGGGATTTCATTTTCTCCTTCTTCTCCCAACATCTTTGCAAATCTGCTTGCCTCATAGCAGGGTTCTGAGGGTTAATCATTTATTTAGTGTGTAGAAAAGTACTTTGGGCATCTCAGAAGAAATAGCCTATGTAGTGAATAAATAATACAATAATAACAAGCTGGTAGATTGTAGTTAGTGTGAATCTCTCATCTCTCATCTCACCCTCAGTGCCCTGCAACATCTCAGGTCCTGTCTGAACCCTATCAGTTCTTCATACATGGGTGAGCAATGTGAATTACTGAAGTAAAATGTACACATTGTTCCTGGTTCAAAATTAAGTCCAGGGGCTAGAGTGATAGCACAATGGGTAGGGTGTTTGACTTGTACACAGCGAACTGGGTTCGATTCCCAGCATCCCATATGGTCCCCTGAGCACTGCCAAAGGTAATTCCTGAGTGCAGAGCCAGGAGTGACCCCAGTGAATTGCTGGAGGTGACCCAAAAAGAAAAAAAAAACAACACAATTAAGTTCAATAACAGAAGAAGTCTTCCTAAGAGTTGAACTTAACTGATTAGAAAGAAAAGAGAGATTAACAAATAAGAGGATCACTGTCACTGTCATCCTGTTGCTCATCAATTTGCTCAAGCAGGCACCAGTAACGTCTCCATTGTGAGACTTGTTGTTACTGTTTTTGGCATATCAAATACACCCTGGGTAGCTTGCCAGGCTCTGCCATGTGGGCAAGATATTCTTGGTAGCTTGCTTGGCTTTCCGAAAGGGGCAAAGAATTCAAACCCAGGTCAGCTGTGTGCAAGGCACAGTGGCTGTACTATAGCTCCAGCCCAGCAAATAAGAGGATACAGAACATTTTTATCATTCCATTAAGGTCTTTCTAGAACTCTCGTAGAGATGTTGCAAGACATTGAGGGTTTGATATTACTTTGTATGGATCCTGAACCTCCTTTCTTACTTTACTTTGAATATGCACCAGTGACTTGATGAGTGCCTTTAAAAGGATAATGAGTAAAGACTGCCTCCACCAGTGGATTTACAATAATCCCCAAATATTGATTAGTATATCAAAAAGACATTCTAGTCTTCAAAGAGCAATACCAAACTAGACTTCTGTCTTTTCCACCACACGGATATGAGCCTTGCTACTTCCAAGCATCTTCTATGAGCAGAAATTATGATGATGTGCTCATATGACCATAAAAAATAGATAAAATCAACTCTGGAGTCCAATTATATGGAACAAAGTTTAGTAGGATGCTTTGAAAGCCCTTTCCACTCACATATTTGTATTCTGATTCCAAGCTAATTCTATAGAGATCAAACTTCTGTTTAGGTCATTTCCTGGGGAAGAAAACTGGTGAGATCCCACAGTTGCTTCTAACTGCCCACTCCCACTTTCCTGTAGATGCTTCTTTTCAGCAGCCAATAGTCAGAAGTTGACTTTCTGGGAGAAAATAATCAGCCAGTTTGCTTTCTTTGAGCTATACTGGATTCACCTCCATTAAGAAAGTAAGGGTTTCAAGAATAGTAGAGATAAGTACCAAGAGGAGTACTCCACAGCTTGGAAGTTGACCTCACATGCTAGGTGAAGGAGCAGCTCTGATAGAGAAGGGATCACCAAGCAAAGGGTACTAGGCGGGCCCACTAGGGATGGGAGATACGAGCTGAAAATAGACTATAGACTGAACATGATGCCTACTTAATACCTCTGTAGCAAACCACAACACCCAAAAAGAGAGAGAGAGCAAATGGGAATACCCTGCCACAGAGGCAGGGTGGGTGAGGGAGACACGGTGGGGGTGGTGGGAGGGATTCTGGGACCATTGGTGGTAGAAAATGGGCACTGGTGGAAGGATGGGTACTCCATAACTGTATGACTGAAATGTAAGCATGAAAACCTGTAAGTCTGTAACTTTGCCTCACGGTGATTCACTAATTAAAAAATTAATAAATAAAATTTAAAAATAAGTAAGGGTTTTAGTGGAAGGAAGAACAAAAATAAAAGTAACTTCTGGAAAGTGGGCATTTTGAAAAAGCAAAAGAACATTTATCTAGATCCTTTTGAGTCTCTCTTGGTATAACTTTATCCCCATTAATTTCTAAACATGAATTAGAATCTTATCTCAAGGCCACTGATGTAAATTCTTCTCCAGGCAGAAGACACTATACCATGAGTACAGGAGGTGTGAGGCCTCCCCAGAACATAATAATAGGAAAACTGTGTCCCAAATCAGTATTGAGGAGACCAAATGTGAGGGCTTCACTCAAAACTCCCTTCTCCAGCTCCAAATAAATAAGAACTCCACTCTTCTGTAATGGATATGCCACACATTTTCATTCAACACTTGCCACCTACTTAGCACAACTCTTCTAGTATTCTGCTCTAAGAAAATGAGGGGAAGTGAATGACAAGAGATCAGGAGAGCACCAGTTTTTAGCTGTCTGATAAGAATACTGCTCAGGAAAGCTGAAGGTAAGATGGCCAGCAATACAAAGTGTAATTAGGAGAAAGCTCTGGAAGATCACTGAGATTTGAGGATGGATAAATTCTTGGACAAGACTAGATCTGACATATACTGGTGGATCTGCTTTCATAAAGCTCTGGATTTATACATATAAATCCTGTGTGTGTGTCTAAGTGTGTGTGTGTGTGTGTGTGTGTGTGTGTGTGTGTGTGTGTGTGCGCGCGTGCGCGTTCACATGTGCGTGTGCTATGGCCAAACCACTGGAATGATCTAGAAAGAATGGAAGAGAATCTTATTTTTTCTGAGCTTGGAGAGGTGATATTACATATCTCCTGGGCAGTGAGAAGAGAGGAACATGTCCTTGTGTGAGGTTGTTTAGTCACAGAAGTTGACTGTCACTGGCTAACTCTATTAATGGAGAGACTGCTTACTCTCTATAGCCCCTAAGGGAGATGTAGCAAACTGACCACTGACCTGAGACAGAACACCTTTGAGATTTGTCATGACTCATAATGCCGGAATTCCCCTGGGCCATTATTTTGTGGCTGGACCGAATGCTACAGGAAGTTTTGCCTGGCCTTCCAAGCCTAGATACTCCCAAATCTGTCTCCTCCTACTCTAATCCTCTTCGCTCTAGTTGTTTCAGTCATTCTTTAAACCATTGAATCAGATTTTCTTCCATGATACAAAATTCTTAATTGTGTCCCCTCCCTTTTAAACAGAAAAGAGCATTTCATTGCCAATGTGCATTCGTGCAAGGAGGGGGGATTGTAACATTTGTCAGTTGAAGAAATCAATAATCCAAATATTAGCAGACCTCATATCCTCTTAATAGCCTCATGTTCAATACTCCTTACTCCAGAAAAACTTTCATTTCCTTTGGTGAGAAATCTCCATGTGTAAGGAATATAGATCCCAGGCCTGAGGCAAGTGCTACACGATTCTATAAGCTAAATTGTTTGTAGTTGTATGAAATAACTTGCTTTATTCTCAATATTGAAAAATATTGGTTTATAATGGTGTGGTTAATCTTTTACCATCAAGCATAGTTGCTTATTTATTCATTTAATCACTTAAAATAATGGATCTGTGGGTAAGTAATGATAATATTTCAATATAACATAATATTCAACTGTTTCACTCATGCAAATTCCACTACTATATTGGGTATGCAGCTTTCAGAAAAAATCAGACTAACGTTTCATAAAGGTATAGACGGAAAAGCCTTATTTCTTTGTTCTCTGGTCATTTCCTTTGAATCCTCAGAGCTATTTTAGTGAATGAGTTGTGTAAATCAGGTTGCAGACTTAGAGTGTAATTCTAATAATATTGATCACCCATTTGCTTTCACTTTCTGCTCAGGGTTTGTGGGACTCAAAGAGAAAGAACAGATTGATAGTAAACCCCTGATTTCTACAAGTCATTTTAGAAGTTGAGCGCTTTCATAAATCTAACCTTTTGGGTTCTCTTTGGCATATGAAACCCTAAATAAAGCAATTATGCAATGTATAATTCCCATTTTACAGCTGAGGAAACTGAGACCCAGAGAAGAAAGGATGGGCAGATTGAACCGAGGTCAGTTGTTACCTTTCCCAAATCGCACTGCTCATGGATCAATTATCTTTTTTTTTTTCATTTTCTCCTCTTCCTCCTCTTGTTCTTCCTCCTTCTCCTCTCTCATTATTCCTCCTTCTCCTTTTTCTTTCTCTTCTACCCACACTTAGTGCTCCTATTCTATCTTCTTGTCATTAGTCAATAGGCACCAGTAGAAACATTATTTCTGGTATAATTGAAAAACAAGGTTAGGTATCCCTGACCTCTGACTCACTTCCAGCTTAGACCAGCCTGCTCCTGCGCTCTCCTGTAAGTCACAAGATTCTAATCAATTAGTACCTTGTTGCTGTAGCACATGCCTCAGTGGAACATCAACATTCTGACCACAGATTTCAAAATAACTTTAGAAAACAATGACGAAAGTAGATTTTTCTACAGGCACTAATAGGTATTCCCGGGCAATTCCTTCCATCTTTTTTTTGCACAGTGTATGCCATTCATAAATAATGTCAGACGTGGGCTTTCGCTCCTTCAGTAAGGTGGTCATTTAATGTAAGTAAATCCACATTAAATATTGAAGATCAGAAAAAAGCAGCCTCTTCAAAGAGGTCACATTTAAGGGAAGAAAAAAAACAATGTGTGAGGAGAGGACCCAGTCTGGTGCTGGATGGCAGAGAGTTAATGGCTCATAGAGAGCATATACATGTTTTTTAAAGATGTTTTATTGCTTACAAAAGGAAGTAGTCTTGAGAGACTGGATACATAAACTGGCTCCAGCCAGCTGCGGCTGTCGGACTAGGAAGGATCCTGTTCAATTAGTGTTGTAAAATAAAATACTTTGTAAAGGAAATAAACACGATGTGAGCTAAGATTCATGCTTTCAAATATACACAAGGTTTGAATTTTTAATTAGGGCTGCTAATTACAGTCATCAGAAAGCAGAACAGAATAGATTTTACCTTACATTTAGCAGACAAGCCTTCAACCCCAGTGTATTTTTCAATTTCATTAATATTTTATGAAAATGGCCCTTGCAGCTTCAGCCTATTCTAGTCTCCTACAAAACTGCCCCATATTATGGATGCCAATGCCTTTAAGCCATGTGCATTAGTGTGATGACAAAATGCAAAACAGCATCTTGTCAACCATTGCATCAATTGATTCTATTAGATAGTGTAAAAACAGTTGGGTGTGAATTATAATCTTGGTGACACTAATGATGAAGCAAGACACTGGCTGAGAACAGCCATTAGCTATAAGCCAGAAATTAATGATTCTAATATTTTTGAACAAATTAACCTTAATGAACTGGTCTTGCAAATACTGTATTATCTACGGATAAGTAAGTTTAGTGGGAAACACTATTATACGTATACATGGTAAACACATATAAATATTAAGCAAATGCAAAGTCTATAAGTAAGTGTTGTATATATTTACCCATTTCTCATGCCTGTCTCTACCTCAGATACAATATAGATACAACCAGTCAACTCCCTCGATTATAATGAAATTGGTAGTGATTTAATATTTTATAAATTTGCCTGTAACATAGTAGAAGCATAAATAAAACATATCCCCAAAGTTATAAGATAACCTGTTGTCAAAAAATTTAAATTGTAGTCAGACACACCAAAGTCATTTTCTAAATAAAGTGAATTATTCTTTAAAAATTGTAACATTTTTCATTACTATTAAGAATAGCACTTGTCCTCCAGTTTCCTTGGTTTGCATGCGTGATGAGTCTGCCCTGTTTGAGATTTTGTAAATTTTTGATTTTCATAAAGTATGCCACACCTTTGAATTGAAGCATGTATGTGCTCTTTTGTAAGCACTTTGGAAAACTTCAGTACAGTGACCCCAAACAAGCTGGCAGGCCTTGCAAAAATCAAGTGAAAAAGACCTGAGGACTTCTGAGAACAATTTCTACAGGATGAAAATTCTGATAATAGTTTTGAATCCTCCCTGCCTTCCCTGCTAGTGTGCTGACTCTAATTGAATTCAGTGAGCTAGGATAAATTTGATGGATAACTTGAGTGATGGAGACCACCCTAAGCGAGTTCACTGCCAAATTCAACTGTGGCTCACAAAAAAAAAAAAAAAGAGGATGGGGGAGGAGAAGGAGGGGAAGTAATGATATTTCCATGGTGGTTCTGACTGGGAATTTCCTGTGTGTTTCTAAACAATGTTCCTTTAGTTTCACTCTTCATTTCATTCCAGCTATTGCTCTCAGATAACCTTGCTTTCATCACAAAGAACCTCTGGGGAAAAAAAATGTTTATTTACCTACTCAAATTTGCAGCCCTCAAATCCTGGACACCCATTCACTAATACAGTACTAAACCCAAATGACTAATTTGAAGAAGAGGAAACAAAAGTAAGGTACTTGCCAACAACAGTTTGTTGGCTTAACTTTGACTTTCTTTCCTGGAAAGGAAGAAAACAGAATTTTCAATGTGAACTGTCAGCCTGAGTTATGACAGCAGCTCACTAGTGAGAGATTCCGACTCTGCCTTCCATTGGCAGAGAGGAGCAAAGAAACCTTCCAAACAGAATTCTTTCAAGCTACCTCTACAACTCCACTTAAATAATTTACTTTTTATTTTTTCTCAGACTATTCTTTTTTAAGTTGGATGACATGTGCATTGACAAGTAGGCTTTACTGCACAAGATGACTTGTGTATTTGGAAAGAAAAAGAAAATCACACACACACACAAAATTCTCCCCACTCTGAGAATAAGGGAACTACCACATTTACTTATGGGAACTACAGTTAACCTGGAATCTGTTTTAAGCTAAAGGGTACTAAATAGAAATTAATACAAATAGAACAGCTGCTTGGGAAGTTTTTTTTTTGGGGGGGTGTTTTTTTGTTTATTTACTAATTTAAGAACTGGATCAGAGGAGGTTAGGTACCTATTTCAGCAAACTAACTGGCTGTCAGATGTTGGTATAAAGGCTTTAAATCTGCCCATTAGTATGAAATACATTATGTTATTTAATACATAAAAACTCAATTTAAAAATTCATCCTTTGGAAGTTCTGGCAGTTACTTGCTAGTATAGTAGATGAATAAAATGATTCAAAAATAATGGCTTAAGTGTAGCTGCTGATCCTTGGCTTCACGATCCAATATTTATGATGATGCTTTGTGACTAAAATAGAAGGTAGAAAGACAGCAGGCTATTTAGGTCAATCATAAGCACTTAGATTATAAGTGGAATGATTAACCTGTGCTGGCTGTATACTTTTAATATCCACATCATATGAAAGATTCTTTCTTACTTACTCTGCTCTAAAAAAGACTAAAACCAACTTTTTTTTCATTCGGTTATAGATCCACAGCCACCTTGGGGTTCAGGGGCTACTCCTGGCTCAGTACTGAGGGATTGGTCTTAGCAGTGCTCATGGAGCCATATGGAGTGAGGGACAGTATCCATATCTACCCCCTGCAAAGTGTGTGCTCAGTGCTTCTTTTCAGAGATGCAGTGAAAACAAAAATAAATCCTCATGTCTTTAGAATAAAAAAAATTCTTATAATAAAAAATATTTTTCCTTTCTTCCATAGAGTTGCTCATGCAATGCCTTTTCATTGGTTCATAGAATTCTACCTGGAATACAATTTTGCATCATAAAGAACATAGGCAATAAAATAGTATATTGCTCAAGTCTCTTTCTTCATAATAGCTTCCTCTTCTGTGATCCTTTCAGTTGTTACTCTGGGGGAAAACCCTGCCATAGAGGACAGTGCTTTGATTTAAGTATTTGATGCTGACCTCTTAGTCTATAAGGTCCTCAGCATTGCATGAGAACACAGGACATGGTAGTTTATTTACCTACCAGACCTGAAATTTTATTTAGACCAAATCAACAAGCTGCATATAACAGTAGAATAAGCTGTTTCTGAAATTCTTTTTACTTGCAATAGAAAATGATTCTGTAATTTTGGGGGGGATTATGACAATATGCTCAGGTAAATCCATTTTTCCCTATAGCACTGTCAGCACTGTTGTTCATCAATTTGTTTATGCGGGCACCAGTAATGTCTCCATTGTGAGACTTGTTTTTCCTGTATTTGGCATATTGAATATGCCACAGGTAGCTTGCCAGGCTCTGCTGTGCGGGCGGGATACTCTTGGTAGCCGCCCGTGCTCTCCAAGAGGGACTCAGGAATCAACCCAGGTCGGCCACTTGCACGGCAATGCCCTACCTGCTGTGCTTTCGCTCCAGTCCAGTATATTTTCCCCTACGTATCTATGAAGCATTTTATTTGTAATGCTCTACTTTCAAAATTTGTGGTGCTAGGTTGGAATCAGGGTGCATATATTTTGGGAAATATCTTGTTATCTGGTAATACAAATACATGTAAGATATTATAAAATTTACCTGATTCAGGAGTTGACCTAAGATTGTCCCAAACATTTCATCTACGGAGTGAACATACACTAACAATTAAAACAAAAACAAACTTCTGTAGTTTATC
This sequence comes from Sorex araneus, assembly GCF_027595985.1. Classification (NCBI taxonomy): domain Eukaryota; kingdom Metazoa; phylum Chordata; class Mammalia; order Eulipotyphla; family Soricidae; genus Sorex; species Sorex araneus. The sequence goes on along the minus strand of NC_073302.1, from coordinate 273,406,250 downwards.
ATTCTTTTTTGATCAATACATTTAAAATAATTATTTTTATATATTTATTCACTTGTTCATTTATCATTTCCTTTCATATTTGTTTGATCTGCATGAATATAAAACTTCTATAACTGTTATGTCCCAGAGCCAGAGACATCTCTTGAGCACTCAAGTTAGGAGCAGTCTGAGTTGAACATGTTAATGCTGAAGGCTAAATGCCAAGTTTTTCTAATTAAAATTCAAATTTTAAATGGATTATATGTTGAAGTGATATTTTGACTCTATTGTGTTTAGAACAATTTATTTATCCATTAATCTGGCCTGCTTTAATTTTAAATTTTTCATGAAAATTTTCATTTAAAATTTTTTATTGGTTTGCAATATCACAGCATTTTAGTGATTGAACCTCTCATCTCTATTATGTGCAAAATTGTCCTCACACTTGCCACTAAAGTTTTAGTGCCATCCCATGACCAAAAAGACTGTTTTACTTAATCCTCCCAGCTCAACTTCCTTTTCTCTCTAGTAACCACCATAATTTCCGCTGGATGTGGAAGTTAGTTTTGTTTCTTGCCAGTTGTTTTGCTGTAGCAGTTTGTATTCCACATGTGTGTGAAGCCATCTTCCACCTATCCCTTTCTCATGCGTAACTACACAAAATTTTAAGTTACACATGAATCATACATGCATCCCAAACTAGGTTGAAAGCATTATATTATACTCTGGAGGTTCTCAGGTAAAAACAAGCAGTCTAGATTCGAACAAGTATACTTTAGTGATATTATGAAAGGTCTACAGTTAGAATCCCAACCACATTATTTCCCTGTGACTTGATATCCTAAGAAAATGACCTTTTCACTATGGTCCTATTCATTATCGCCACATTTTGCTGAGTCAGTATTTCTAATAAAATGTTTCAGTGCTCACAATGTCCTGTGGAACTTCTTGTTTTTGTCCGGTTAATTTTGCACTGAGTTTGGATAACCGGATGCTAAGTCAAGTTGGTTTGCTATGTTAACCGCTTACTTCTGGAAGATTTCGGTCACTATTTAAAATCTCAGCTCTCGGGGAATGTTGTCAAAGTATGTGGGCATGTACCTGCAGCCAGGAATTTGTCAATAATGTCTCTGGCAATTGGCTTTCAACTCCAATGGTCAGTGACAAGGATGCCCAGAGATAGGAGTACACTCAGCTGCCTGAGAAGGTTTTCTCTGCTTAACCTAGTTGTATTGTGCAAGGACTATTGCTATAATTTACACTACACCATCACCACATTTCCATTGTTATTGATCTGAGTGAGATCAGTTAATAGTAAAGAACACCCTTCTTGGAAGAGACACATCATAAGAAAGGCTCTCACTCCATGAACGGAAGAGTACCTTACTTATATTATAACAACATTAGTAGACCACAATAACTGTTTTCTGGAACCATAACATGTGATATAGTTTACCAAGAAACAGCATTATTTCTGCCAAAGGTGGACACTCATCTTGTTCCTGCAGTGAAGCATTTCAATTTTGCAAGCAGTTTCTTTTCTACCTTTTCTCTGAACATCTTTGACTAAAGTAATTTATGATTGATATACAAAGCTTAATTTCAAAGAGAACTAAAATAATTTTTGACTCTCAATCATAGTATAATCTTTAGACTAGTTCCAAAATGTTTTGCCCTTTGGGAAATAGGGCAGAAATAGAATAAAATATAGTGTAAATAGTGTATAAATAGGGTAGAAATGGTGATTTTCTAGTTATTAACTCACAAGTTGATAGAATAGACAATTCATGTTTTGCCCTTTTGTATATATGCTCCCCTGCTTACTACCTGATTGGATAATGTTAGGAATTGACTGACGTGTGACAAAAGACAGAGAGTCAACTCAGCAATGGAGACTGGTGCCTCTCTATATAACCCTTTTTTTCATTACCTTTAAAAACCAATGGTTTACCTAAAGTATCTCAGATTTTGTTTCTATTTAATTTTAGCCACCCTCCCTTCAAATTTGCTCAAAATTTCTGCAAACACGAATACTAATAGCAATCATTTCACTGCTTGGATCGTCAAGTACAACATTTCCTGTAAACCTTTTACTAATACGCCAATATATTTTACTTAAATGTATACTTGAGCCTATAGCTTCACAGTAGTCAGTTGAGTCACAATCCCGATGTATAACAAATTTGTATATTTTGCTTTCCACAAATGTAATCATTAAGAATCATCATTTTATTATTGATCAGAAGAATAAGATATCAAACTCAGAAATTATTCTTCTGCTATTTTATACAATAATATTTAAGATATTGAATGCACCACAGGTAGCTTGCCAGGCTTTGCCATATGGGTGTGATACTCTCGGTATCTTGCTGGGCTCTCCGAGAGGGACGGAGGAATCGAACCCAGATTGGCCACATGCAAGGCAATAGGGAAAAGGAATCTTGGGAAGTAGAACACTGAACCAAAAGTCATAATCAATAGTTTAATCTGGTCTGTGGCAAGTGTGAGGGCAAAGCAGTCTGTTTCTCTGGCTTCTGTTTTCTGACCTCGAATGATGTAAAGACACAATGGTCTAATTTAAGTTCTGTCATTCATTAACTTGAGTCTTCATTAGGCTGAGTTTTGTTCAGTGATTTACTAACTGGCAGGATATTCAAGGAGCCAGGGAAAAAGCTGACTGGTAGGGTTCCTGGCTTGCACATAAGATATGTTGCATGTTGGAGCTATAGATTCCATCCTTAGTACTCCATGGTTCCCAAACACCCAGGGAAGCAACCCCCAAGCATGACCGGGAGTTAAATCTAAATATTGCCAGTTTAGTCTCTGAGACAAATATAAGCAAACAACAAAATTCTGTTTTAAGAATAGTTTCAAAAAGTGCAGCATCTCCAGCTAGTAAACTGAATTTGCCAAAAAAAGTAATAACAAGTCTCACAATGGAGACATAACTGGTGCCCGCTCAAGCCAGTCGATGAGCAATGGGATGGGAGTGATACAGTGAATATTGAAGATAATTTTTTGAATCTCAAGTAACCTCTTTTGAAGTAATTTTATCAAAAGGCTATATAAGATGAGTTTTAATTTTTCAGGATAAAAAATTTCCTATTGGGGGCATTTGCCTTGCACGCGGCTGACCCGGGTTCGATCCCCGGCATCCCATATGGTCTCCTGAGCATGTCCAGGGGTAATTCATGAGTGCAGAGCCAGGAGTAACCCCTGTGAATCGCCGGGTGTGACCCAAAAAGCAAAAAAAAATTTCTTATTGGGGGGCTGGAGTGATAGCACAATGGGTAGGGCGTTTGCCTTGCATGCGGTTGACCCATGTTCGATTCCCAGCATTCCATATGGTCCCCTGAGCACTGCCAGGAGTGATTACTGAGTACAAATCCAGGAGCAAACCCTGTGCATCTCTGGGTATGACCCAAAAAGAAAAGAAAAATCTATTGGGGCCAGAGTGATAGTACAGTGGTTAAAGAGTTTAGCTTGCATGAGTCAACCTGGGATCTATCCCTGGCACCATATATAGTCCTCTGAGTTATACCAGGAGTGATCCCTAAGTGCAGAGTCAGAAGTGATCCCTGAGAACTCGTGGGTGTGACACCCAAGCTAAAACAAAACCATGAAAAGTAAGTTATTTTTATCTGTATATGAAAATGAGTGAGTTATACAAAAGATGTATAAGTTTGCATCTTGGGAATGTTTCAACCTCTAAACAAACATACATTTATCTGACATACAAAGCTTAATTTCAAAGAGAAGTAAAAGAATTTTGATATCCAAACCCTGGTATTATCTTTAGGACAGTTCCAAAATGTTTTGCCCATTGGAAAAAAGGTAGAGATAATAATTTACAAGTCTTTAAACCACAAGTACATCACAAGTTGTATTTGTACATAGTAGCATTTTAGCAATGAACAAATATTAAAAGACTAGGTTGAAAACCATGCTCTTTGGGTGAGTAAAAAAAAAAAATAACTGGCCTCAGGGCTGGAGCAATAGCACATTGGCCAAGGCATTTGCCTTGCACATGGCCGACCCGGGTTCAATTCCCAGCATCCCATATGGTCCCCTGAGCACCGCCAGGAGTAATTCCTGAGTGCAGAGCCAGGAGTAATCCCTGTGCATTGCTGGGTGTGATCCAAAAAGAAAGAAAAAACTGGCCTCACATGCTGGGGGAAAAGGCAGCTGAGATAGATAAGGGAACACCTATTAGAGAATGTTGGGAGGACCCACTCGGGTTGAAAGTTGCGTGCTGAAAGTAGGCTATAGACAGGACATGATGGCCACTCAATACCTCTATTGCAAACTACAACATCCAAAAGGAGAGAGAACAAAAGGGAATGCCCTGCCGCAGAGGCAGGGTGGGGTGGTGGGGTTTGGGGTGGAGGTGGTGGGAGGGATACTGGGAACATAAGTGGAGGAGAATGGGCACTGTGGAGGAATATAAACAGTCACCAATCACTGTATGACTGAAATGTAAACATGAAAGTTAAAAAAAAAATTCTAATAACCTAATTACAACTATACTAAAACTGAATTGGAAAATAGGTTAAATAGTTAATTAATTGCATGAATTCATAAGCACTTAATATTGCAGATATCACTAGATAAATTAAGAATGAATGACTAGAATTTCAACTGTTCATACATGGTTAATTAATGATAAAACAGTATTTTATTGCTCACTCATTAATGATTTATGTCAGTTACTTAAACAGTTTCCCAGATTTGTATACCTTAAATAGACATCCTAAGATTATTTTCTAGGTTTCCCTTTTTTCTACTGTGTTGGTTACTGAATTTTCTATTGTATACTCTGATCTTCCTACTTTGGATATCAAGTACTTTGACTGTCTGATTAGTAAGAATTGGCTTGCATGAATTTCACAACTAGAGTAGCTGATGTAAAGAGGCATACATGTTCTTGTGTGAGTTTAGTTCTGCTCTCCTTCTCATGGATACATATTCTTAAAAGAACTAAACCAAATCAACTCAAATGATAATCCATCTCTGGGGGTCTAGCACCTGCATTGTCTACCTTTTGATTGCAGCCTGACCTGAGAACATAATTGTAAATCTGTTTTGGTAAGGAGAACTTCTATCTTGGGGCTGGATGTAAAATAACAGCACTCTCGGAAGTATATGCTGAAGTTCATGTTAAGTCAGTTCCTGTGTTCTCAGGCATTTTGGTGGTGAGAAAGGTACAACTCCACATGCAGGTTGTATAGAGATGACTTTGCCAGGGGATATAGCAGTGGTGATGTTTGTACTTGCTGGGAACTATTCTTTATCACAGATACATTTTTCATTGATTCTGGATTCTCCAAGCATATGATTACATATTCTGATATATACCTGACAACTAGATTGAGGAGCTTTTTTCTCCCATTTTGAGAAGCTACATGGAAATAGCTTCTGGGGTGTGACATTGCAATCTTAGTGCTTGTCTTTATGTATCTATTTGTCCTTATCAGGGGATTCTTTGCTGCTAGGAGACTGTGTTTAGTTGGTTTAGAAATGATAGTAATGCTCTGGGAATGACTTTTCTTATCTAAAAAAACTGACAGTTGTATGATAGGGGGAAAAGTAGTAAAATTAAATCTCTTTCCTCCCCAACTCTCAAAATCTAGGCAGTCGTAGGGAATGTACTTATCTCACATTTGCTAAGGAAAGACAGAGAATTCAATAGTCTTGGGGTATTGAACAGACCTAGAAATACTGAAGTCAGTTAGATATTTGACTACAAAATACCTAATACTAAATACAAAATCTATGTCATTAAAAACAATATATTTATTTCTGACTTTTAAAATTAGCATACATTCAAGGTAACATAACACTCCTTGGTCTCCAGGAATGGTAAAATGAGGAGATTTATATGTCAGATAAAATGGAGAAACAAGTACATTGTAAAATTATTTCTGCCCTTAGTGGAGTGAACAGTAGTAGAATATGAATTGAAAATAGTCCAGATAACGGAGTTAAATTAAGTTAAATATTGATGACTGGGGGTTGGAGAGATGTTACTGCAGATAAAGTTTGCAAAGAAAGTTAAAGTTTGGAAATTAAAGTTTCCCAGTTCAATTCCCTGTACCTCCTGGTCCCCCCAGCACCATAGGATGTAGATCTGGAAGTCTCCAAGCTAGTTAATCCCAGGGCCTGAAAAGCACCACATCCTTGGGTTCTTGCAGTCAACTCCTAGCCCTTTTGATAGAAAAATTACTGGAAGGGGCCTTTAGACCTCCTGAACTCTGCTTGGAATACCCTCAATCACCCCCAGTATTGCTATTTATCACAATTACAATTTACAAGGACTGGTTGTCCCAGTTACATATCTGTGTCAAGGGACAATAAATTTAGGATAATGCAATGTTATACTATAGAGGTTCAATGTGCACATCTAGTGACTAATAAAGATAGCATATTTAGCTATGTGTAGTAAAACAAAACATAATTTTTACCAAGATATTTGGATAATCATCAAACTTTGCTTGCAGTAACACATTTTAATTTATTTGTATGTCATTAATTGTCAAGCTCTGGTCAACCTCTGATGAAATGGGAATTGAACTTTTGGGAAGTTATATATGTGTATATATACATCTCTCTCTCTATATATATATATATTTAAGGAGAGGAGTAAAGTAAAATAGAAAGAAGCATTGTCTAAATGGTTGTGCAAATTTTATAAGAGCCTGAAACAAAAGGGTATAAGTCTTTGATAACTATTGAAGGTCAATTTAGGTATCTGTATTTTGTTACACCAGTGGATAAGTTTTCATTATGGGCTCTTCAGTTGTAGCATCAGTTTTCATTCACTCACTTACTCATTCACTGGGTTTGGTTGGGTGTCTGCTATGTGACAGGCACTGGATGGAACAAGGACATGGAAATCAATTTGGAAATGAAACCAAGAGTCTCAGGAGAAGTGCGAATATCATGGTATTCTAGACAAAGTCGATAGAACTCAACAGCAAAACAAAATATCAATTTGGTAGCAAAATACCCATAGTCAAATGTCTTTTTATGTTTCTTTTTTCCCTTCTTGATGCAATGATATATAATTTATCTGAGGAAATTTAATTTCTACATTGGCAGATCCCTCATTCAGGACAACTTCCACAGTGATACTTCCACAACAGAGCATTGAGACAGATAAATGTTCTTTCTTGGTGGGTGAGGGGGGACCTCTCAAATGGTGCTCAGTAGGAACCCCTGAGGATGTGATACTGCTCAGGTCGGGCAATGCTGGGAATACCCAGGTCACCCTGAGATGTGGGGGATCCTCAGGACTGCACCCAGCTTACTTGGGGACCATGTGCTGCCGGTAATTAAACTCAGGTTGGGTGTATGCTACACACATACCCTAACCACTGTACTATCTTCTGGCTTCGGATGAATGTTCCTGTAGTAAGAACAGGGAATGGGATTTCTACATGAGGTACAAAGGTGGACTGTGTTCTAAGGGTTGCATGTCTGCATGTTATAAACAAGGAACTTCTATTTCCAGTATCAGTTATTGAGTCTCTTTTATATTAGTCCTCACAGAACTAAACAAATATGTTATATAAATAAGATAAAAGGAAATAGAAGAATCAAATGGGGACAAATCCTTGGCCTTTAATCGAAATACTGAGATTACCAAATAACTGGGTGAGTACGGGGCGGGGGTGGGTATAGGGGAGGAGAGAAAAGGAAAAGTTGGGCTAGAGGTGACATACGGAGGAGGAGGGTCTTTAGAGACTTTGGTGAAAGTGCTGTCAATGTTCATTAAAACCAAGAAAGTTAGCACTTTTGTAACCATGTTACCTAACCTGCAATAAATAGAAATGACTTTTTAAAATAAACAGTATTTCTGGCTGCCATTCCTAGAGTCACGAGCAATTGAGTAGGTGTGGTCAAAGGAAAAAGGGATCAATGAACATGTTACTAAATTCTTACTTACCTAAATTTTTAAAATAAGTAACACAATACAGTAAAAGTTATGCAAGATAATTTGGAGCAACGGTTCTAGGCTCACTAAGTAGATGCAAATGGGTTTTACTTATAGTCACTATTTACACTGCATGTGGAATTTTGTGTGTATGCAATGTAAACAGTGGGTCTTTCCAAGAGGTGAGGTCTATGGCCTTATCAAATTTTAAAGTGATAATCTGTTTTAAAAATTGCCTTCCATAGATCATTTGAGTGAGAATACAACTGTATCAAGAGACCTATCTTCTATTATAGAATTCAAAGTGGTTATGTGAACCTTTTCCTTAAAATATGAAAAATCAAGTCAATATCAACTATTAACTTATGAATCTGAAGAGACTAGAACAAACATTTTACTTACGCAGGAGTATACAAATACAAGTCTGTATTCTGCTCTGAGACATGGTCCAAAATGAAAAAGTCACAGATGACTGACTAAAGAAACTTTGGTACCTCTACACAATGGAATACTTTGCAGCTGTTAGGAGAGATGAAGTGATAAAATTTTCTTATAAATGGATAGACATGGAGAGTATAATGGTAAGTGAAATGAGTCAGAAAGAGAGGGACAGACATAGAAGGACTGCACTCATTTGTGGAGTATAGAATATCATCACATGAGGCTAACACTCAAGGACAGTAGATACAACAGCCAGGACGATTACCCATAGCTGGAAACCTGCTTCATAAGCAGAGGGGAGAAGGCAGATGGAATAGAGAAGGGATCACTAAGAAAATGATGGCTGGAGGAATCAGTTGGGATGGAGATGTGTGCTGAAAGTAGATAATGGACCAAATATGATGACCTCTCAGTGTCTGTGTTGCAAGCCATCATGCCCAAAAGTAGAGAGAGAGTATGGGGAATATTGTCTGCCATGGAGGCAGGGAGAGGGTGGAAAAGGGGGCATTACAGGGGATATTGGTGGTAGGGAATGTGCACTGGTGGAGGGATGGGCATTTGATCATTTTGATCATCATTTCAGTTCCAAACTGAAAGCTTGTAACTATCTCACGGTGATTCAATAAAGTTTAAAAAAATAAATAAATAAAATGTAAAAAGCCAAAAAAAGAAGGAAGAAAGCTTTCCCTTTCATAATCACCCCATGTTGATATGCTTATAAGCTCCACAACTTAAAACAACATTTTTGGTTTTATTTATGTCCTAGCCATTTTACAAACTTAGAAATCTTTATTTTCCTAAGTTAACTAAACTGACCATGATAAAATTTTCATCTTGAAGCAAAAACCTACATTCTATATTTTTCTATCTCTTAATTGTAGATAACTGAAGCTTATTTTTCTATTATCAATTTTTGTGACATCATCCTTACTACTTATAACTAAGCACCAAAATATTTTATTCTATCCCCAAAACTCCATGTGTCATGTTTCACCTTACCAAGATAGATACCAGGTATCAGAAAATGGCAGACTCTCAGTAGTTAAAGTTGAAGATAATAATCCTTAGCATGTCTAAGTGTATTTTAAGAAATAAAAGTTTTTCTATGAATAAAAGATGTGGAAAAGTCATTTATTCTAATACATCATTTTAACACACAATCATTAGCATAAATGAAAATTTTTCTCTAAGAGAAAAACTTAGATACTTAGATACATAAAACTTAGGTACTTTGGTTTTAATTATTAGTTGATCTTACATACAAAGCAATATATCCAATCAGTTTATAACTGTCTATACAAGAAGAGCAAAGTAATGGTCTCAATCAACAAGGCATCTTTTATTAGATAAGATGTGATGGGATATTTCCCCCTGGCATTGAGCTTTGACAAATGTGGTTAAAGTATGCTTTAACCAGTATTTTAATGAAGAATGGAGAAAGAATATTTATTCAAATATAAATTGTGTCCCTAGATAACATGGCAGCAACTGAGTTTACAGCATTGGTTGAGCTGAGAACTAAGATCTCTTCCATTAAGGAAATCAGGTATAGGCTAAAATCTCAAATGACTTGTAGGTACAGTATTTTAGTATGGAAAGTTAAGATGGAACTTTCACAGATTCACAAATGGCAGGACTCGCTGTGCGGGAATGCTGGGTCCAAATGCCAGATCTCTTCTGAGATTACAGTTTAGAGTAACACAGATTTATTAATAATCAATGCACTTATAAGACCAAGAATTTTATCAGTTCATACAAGATGGAAAACAACAGGAAACTTAAGCCAAGACTCATTTTATTTTTTTCCTTTCTTACTATATGCATTGGAAAAGAACCCCATTGGCCCTTTTTTAGCTAGTAATGTCTAATGCAGAAAGACAGGAATAAGCAGAGTAGAAAGCACCTGTCAGCTCTATTTCCCACTCTCCTTGATTAGCATGAAACATTAATAGGGCTTTCAGAAATTCTGGCCTGAAATGGGCTTTGCCTGAGAACGTGTCTGTCTTTACTGCACAAAAGCCACTGTCATTAAAAAAGGGCAGATAACTAAAGAAGACTCTCAAAATTTATACCTTTTTTTTCATATGATGACAAATTATTTTAATAATGGGAATCACATACACTGCCATTTGTATAATGTTTCCCATAAAATTTCCCCATTAAATTTGCTCCTTTACTTGACTCACCTCTTTTTTAAAAGAATGACATGCACAAAATGATACATCATGCTTTCTTATAAAGAATTGAAAAGGAACATACAGTCATGGGTTAACATGCATTTTAATAAAATTTCATTGTTGTGCATTTTACTTCCCAATACCCCAAACCAGGGATGTTTCAGTTACCTCAGGCATTGCCTAAGGATAAAACAAATCATATGGTAGTGTACTATTTTCACCTATTTATTCTCATACAGAAAAAAATGTTCATAAGTACTAAAGAAAGCCAGATGTGCACCCAAAATTTATATTTGGTCTTTGCCTCCCTACTAGATGTCACTAGGTGCTAAAAATAAAACTAAAGTTGCCGTTAGGACCTCTAGAATTTTTTGAGAGTTTGGAACATTGTTAATTTTAATTAAAGGTGAATGTCATTGGTTGTGGTTCTTCAAAATGGACACAAAAATCAAAAGACAAATTGGAGTTCAAGTAAAAAGGTCACACTTCCCAAACTATTGCTTTCAATATTTTAAAAATTATATCCAAATTCATAATTTAACATTGAAGTTTTCAGGTCCAGAAACTTTTGATTTGAGTTGAGAACTTATTATATATATGCAAGCAATTATTGTATTAAAAATATGCATTTTATTGAAAATGTCTTTAGATTATACGAGTGTGTTAGCAGCATGCTGGATGTCATTGTATGTGATTTCCTAAGAGGAAAAACACAGCAGAGAACTGCCCTAGGTGAAATGAGGTGTCTACCAGAATTTTATTTAAAAGGAAAAAAAAATGCCTTGTGAAAAAATGATGCCAATTACCTACTTTCCCCTTTCGACTCTAATGGGACAACCAAAATTAAGTGAGGTATAAATTAAATGTATTTCCAATTTCTTTCTGATGATTTTAATAGTATGCAACTCCTGCAGCATTTTATAGGCTCATTCAGTAGGAACCAATGATTAGCAAAGATAAAAGGATAAATTGACTGCATATTTATTTAAGAAAGATTATTTAAAATATTATGAACACTTTCTGGCTGATTAAGAAATCTTTTTTTAACATAATCTTGGATGTTGCTTATTTATTGCTCTCAGTAAAAGAGAAAGAGCAGGATTGAAAAAGGAGGATAGGAGATCCTTAAAAAACACATACACACATGAAAAAGTTAAATCTTAGTAAATGAAAATGTACACACTCAGTAAAGTGTATGATGATGACAAACCTATAGAGACTGATAATCACACTCAGGAAGATCTCAAATATCTTTGTATTTCTATCCAATACAGCACTCTGCTTTATGGATTAAAAACCATATCTGATCTCTGTATTTTTTTAAGTAGATCTACATTTGAGATGCATAAAACAGAGTATAGAAAGCAGGACACACCCTTCATCGATGCTGACAACCAAAATTGACTTTCAGAGCTGGAACCCTGAGGAGGAACCATTCAAGTCATAAGTCCTGATGAGTCCCTGGGTGACATTACCTAGTGTTCTAATTGTCAAGAAGGCAAGTTAGGATTTTTCAACATAGCACTAAATTCCTTCCAAGTCTTAAGAAGGCAAATGAAAACCTTGTGTATTTGAAATACCAACCTGCAAACAGGCTGTGAATAATGGCCGAGGGACTTCAAATTATTATTATAGAGGGAGAGAGCCATGAACAGGCGCATGTACATCCACAACTAAATGCTAATCAATAGGTCTATAGAAACATAAAGCTTAATTCCAGAACTATTAATGTGGAGCTATAGAATAAAAGGAATAATGCATATTCACTGCCCATGCTGCATTTTCTAGTAAAAATGCGTTGCACTCTGCAAGCTTGTCAATCTTTAATAGAAACTCATCAATTATTTGTGGGCAGGAGATTGAAATGGCTAATAGCTCAAATATATTCCTCCATTTCATTGCATCAGTAGCTCTAAATTAATGCCTATATTTTTTCCTTAAATTAAGTTAAAACGTAGAATAGAAATGTGTGCTTTATTTTAGCATACATTTAGCATGCAGGTAAAAGAATAAACATTTGTTATTGTCCTCTGAAAATTAAAAAAGAGAGAAACGAATTTTTTTCCCAACCAAATGAATGTTCAAAACAGAAAGAAAACTGCACATTTTCACTTTTGACGCTAAAGTCTATATAGCTGTCCTGCTTAACTACAATTGCATGGAATACACAAAGCATCGACAATGTTAAAAACTTACTTTGCTCCCTTCATTACTGACATCCTCTAATAAATACAAAAAATATACATCAAAATATTAGAGTGTGGGAGTGCAGAGCATGCCCCATAAAACAAAGTCGACTTGATGCTACCTAATTAAAAATGAAGCTTCTCTGACATTAATAGGCAGTAAAGCAAATTTATAGGCAGACACAGAACATTTCAGTCAAAAAAGTTAGCCTACAACTTGAGAGAAGGCAGGTTTTGCCAATCACATGCCAAGAATCTACCCTCCCTGACCCCAGTCATCACTCAGATAGCGGATACTGGCATTCTTTGCACATCAGAAATACGCCAGCAGAGACCATTCATGAGGGAAATAGGAAAGCAAGTCACATTTGAGCAGACAACAAATGCTCCCAAACCTTGACCCACTACATGCAACAGTGAGTGAGCCGCGCACCCAGCACCCCGCACCGTGAGAAAACGCAGGGATTGCAGGTACTCTGCCCTACACCCTCTCCTGCTGCAGGACGCTCAATTTCCTGCGCACAGCAGGTTCCAAAAAAATTAAAGGAGATTTGCATTACCATTATAAGCTAGTACCCGCACAACAGCACAGAACAGATGACACACTTACTGTAATGTCCCATGAAGCAAAGTTCCCATCTAGAGAGAGGCACTGTTTGCATTATTCCACTCCCTGAAAAAGGGTTAACCATTATGAAGAAACATTATGCCAGACATTAGCAGACAGCCTACTTAGAGATTACATTTTTCCATACATGATAAATCCTGGGTAAACCTGTTTTTCTTTTTAAACACCTTGCAGAGTGAAGCCTAGCACTGCATCTAGTTGCCAAAGCACAATCAATATGGAAGGAGCGGTATTTTATGATTGGAGAAGTTGTTGTGTTTTTGGTGGTGAAATTCATTATTTAGTATCTGAACCCTCAGCATTTCAGTATCATTTATTCATAAAGTCCCTTTTTGCCAGGAGGAAATGGATACAGCTGTAGAGAGAGAGAGAGTGGGTAAGAGAGAGGGAGAGAGAGAGAGGGAGAGAGAGAGAGGGAGACGGATTGATGATATTGATCAGGTACCATCTTGAAACAAAGGCTAGGTGCTCTATTTTAGTTGACAACTGTGACACATAAAAAACAAGCAAGAGAGGGGGAAGGCTAGGGCCCTGAACATCACAGGCTTTAAAAAGCGTTTGAAGAAACCATTATGACAAGCAGGTCTAGGGAAGCTGCTGCAAAAATGTATTCAGAAGAGTCATTAAAAAATGATGCTTTGTTTGCCTTGTGAATATGAGGTTTCCAGCTCTCTGCAGTGCTGGCTGCTACTGAGGAAATGAGGAGGTTTGCACACTGCAGTTACCTCGCTTGCTTTCTTGGGGGTTAGGGGGTGGGAAAAGGGGCAGGAAGGGGTTATGGAGGGAGGTTCCAACATCTAATTTTCTTTTCCACCTAAATGCATTTCTCTGGAATTTTTCTTATCACAATGATTTTCAGAAAAATTGATCACTTTTATTTAATCAGAAATATTCATTTCTCATGAAATCATTGACTAATTTGCACTTCCTCAAAGGAGTTCACTTTACACTTTGCTTGTATTTTTTTTGGGGGGGGAGGTAAAGAGATTGTAAGAGAGAAACATTATTTGAGTGATGTGCAGCTTGTGGCCTCAGATCATAGTATTTTCTCCTGCCCTGTCCTTCACATGGTGTATGCCAGGAGGGCTAACTGAAATTAAGCAGAGCTTCATTATTTGCTCAGTCTGAAAAGGAGCCTAGAGATCTGAGTGGCTTCTGATCTGCAGGAGGGTATTTTCTTCTGCAGGGCTTGTGGGTACCTTCCTGGACATCGTGTATATTTTTACAAAGGAAATGTCCTGGTGGTATTGCAAGTCATCACAGGGCGGACCTTCTTTGGAGTTCGCTGGGAAATGGTCTCATGGTAGAAAAGATCACAGGAGCACTGATTGCTTTCAGGAAGCCAGACCCTAGAAGACACACTTGCTTCTGATGGTCACTGGTGGCCCAGGACCTAACTGGAACATTTGATTTTCAGGAATGCAAAATAGGTTTCCTAAGCAGGTTTTTCTGTACATGTGAGGTGACCACAGAGGCAGAAGTGTCTTGTCGTCACTCTCCTCTTCAGCTACCTCGTGGGTTTTTACCAAGACCTACCCATGATTGAGAGACATAGGCCCATTTTGCACATTGGCATTTCTATGTAACCTTGGAAAAGTTCTCTAACATCTCCAAACCTTTGTCTCTAATATCTAAACTGAGAAATCACATACAGGTTTTGTTTCCAAGACTAAATGCTGTAGATGAGTGTCTAGGACGGGACTTTGGGTAGTGTATTCAAATGGCAAAGATAGCCTCTGTGGATTCTCTGTATTAATACTAGTAGAGAACTGTCTTTTGATTGTTAGTCTTAAAAGGAAACGTTCTGCCTTGTTCTTCTACTTAAGTAAAATCATATGGAATAAAGAGATGGCTTAGCTGGCATTTCTCTCAGCAGTAGTATGGAAAACAGGTCCCAAGAGTAGAATTAACAATAAATAAGAACAATAAGATGTTGTCTAAACACACAAATAGTTTTCCTAGATTCTATTTTTCTTCTAAAGCTGCATTCAATAAAACAACAGAGTTACTAGACAACCTGTCTGTTAAAATTTTTTTGTGTGATAATTTTCTCAAAATCAAAGCACAGTTTGAGTTCAACAACATCATCCCACCCATTTGTTGTCATTCAAAGTTCCCAAAGAACATTTTGCTTAGATTTAACAAATGACAGATAAGAGATGTAGATAAAATTTCCGCTAATTTTTGAGATTAAAGAAAGCAAATCTCAATGTACATAATTTTCTTAGAGCAAAAATGAGTAGATATGAGCTCAAATGTTTAATGCATTGCATCACTCTACTCACTCATCTATCCCTTTTGTTCATGAAACAAGCATTTCTTTTCTCTTCTTGTGAAGTAAATTCTTAGTTTTAAATCATGGCAATATGTAAACTAGTAGTAGTTCTTGATAGTGCTGCTAAAGTAGGAGATAGACATCTCAAGTGATCATTTAATATCCTTAGATCTAAGACAATAGGAGTTTCTGTATTTGTGATCCTGATTATATTAAAAATAAAAATACTCTGACCGCTTGTTATTTCTGAGGCTTCTGAAGATGATCACTAAATATATCCCCCTCCTTTATGAGATAAACTTTATAATCTGAAGGAATTATACATAAGTCATTTTATGTGGGGGGAGGGGTGAAAGTCATGTACAGAAGAAGAGAAATGCAAAAATACATTAGTAAGGCATGGAGATTTCCTGATTATAAAGAAGGGAAAAGAAGGTTAAGGCAAGTTTAATAAAAATATGTTCTAAAGGTAAACCTGAATGGGGAGATGGGACATACCCTTAAAGAATATTAGGATCCAAGACTCCTAAAAATCAAATTCTTAAAATCTTAATGAAAATCTATCATTCATTAAACTTGAACCTATCTTGAAACTAAGTATGAAAAGATGATCAATTTATCCAACTTCCTAAGAGATCATAAAATGTATGCTTCAAAAGGAATATATATGGTCAGAAAGACAGTACAGTGGGGAAAGTACTTGCTTCTCATGCAGCCAAGTGTTTGATCCCTGAAACCATATATGGTTTCTGAGCATCACCAAAAGAGATCCCGGAGCATAGAGCCATGTGTAAGTCCTAAGCACTTCCAGGTTTGATCCTAAAACCAATTGAATTAAATTAATAAATATCCAACTCTACTTGAAAGCAATAAAGAGAATTCTTTCTAGAGGAATGAAAGGTTAGTATAACTGTAAAATAAAGAGGATGATATGAAGTTAGCAGTAATAAAAGCGCTTATGACCATTGACTAAAGTCTTTTATATATATGTATATACATATGCATACGTATTCATATGTACATGTGCACCACAGTTTTAGAAGAAGGGTGTCTTCCTGAATCAATGATAAAAATGCCAACAAATGAAAGAAATAAAATGATAAAAAATGCCAAAAAGTGAAAGTGTCATACTAATTATGGAACAATTTGAAGGAATCTTGAAGAATTGTGATATAATGAAATTTTCTTTCACACTGAAATACTCAAACATACTACAACATGGATGAATCATGAAAACACTTTAGAAACTGAAAGTCACAAAGGGCTACATATTGTATGATAACATTTATATGAAATCTTCCAGACTGGAAAATATACAGATACTCAGAATAGATTACTGCTTGCTTAGGGCTGAAGAGTAGATGGACTTTGAGGGGTAGATAAGAGAATGATGACTAATATGTGAAAAGTCTCTTTTCATGTGCTAAAAATATTCTAGATTAGTTATGGATGGCATTGTAAATTCTGAAAATATACAAAAATAAAATTGAAAGCACTTCAAATAACATTCATAAAAAGCTCTCCATTTTCCAGTAGGATCCCCTACTTAGAGAATATTCTCATCATTCTCTCGACACTTTCTTATTTTACGTCACACACACAAAATTGCTCATTTTCACTGGGTTATTACTTCCCCGGATTGTTTATTCAATGTGCAGATAGGAAGTAAACATACACACACACACATATATATACATATAATATATATATTACACTTGTATTTTGCATATCTCTTCATATGATAAACTATCCATCCACATTGGCCCCTCCAATTCCAATCCAAAACCCTGGAGTTCAATCTATGTTTCTCCTTTCTCATATTTTAACTTCCTTCTCTGAGGAACTCTCATTCCCCTTATCTTGAATGTACCTATTTTCTTAATAGCTATGATTGTAGTCAGTTTTCTGACTCCAGCAGATCTGTCCTTCTCTTCTTCTGAGAGGCCTTGATCCCCAAATTACCACACTACATGGTTGGTTTCCTTGTGCAAATTTGGTCTACTGAATAGGATGAGGGACTGTCTTACTCAGTCATTTCCCTTGCATTGCCCAACCGTTGTTTGGTTGTCTTTCACACTCAGACCTGTGTGTGTAATGTACTTTTTGAGTCAACTTCCTGCTTTAACTGAGTAATGCTAAAATATGCACAGATACTGAATGACTAAAAATATAAAATAGTGTTATGAGTTATTGAAAGCTTAGCAATACCCTCTACACTTTAATCATGTGGTTCCAGTTGTAATATGTTTCTAGGTAAAAAAAAAACACTTTATCCTTTCTGTCATTATATGGAAATATAAATTGTAGAACCACATTCTATAAATTAGTCAAATATCCACCTTTTTTTTTGCAAAGTCAATGATCACACTTAGAGTCTCATGAAGACAAGGCATATGAACTACCACTTACATCTCTGGTCACCCAAATACCCATTCCTTATACCTATTGTTCATTGATATAAATTTTTTGGGGGGTTGGGTCATACCCAACAATGTACAGGGGTTACTCCTGGCTCATGTACTCAGGAGTTACTGCTGGCAGTGCTCAGGGAACCATATGGGATGCTGGGAATAGAACCCAGGTCAGCCACATGCAAGGCAAATGCCCTATCTGCTGTGCTATTGCTCCAGCCTCGATATACATTTTTTATATCAGAAAGAGAACATCGTTAATTTGAAATAAAATAAACTATATGATTTTCATTTATTTTTGTAATTTTTTATTTTATAAAGTAGTTCACAATATTTCATTACATTTAATATTCGAACAACCAATCCCACCACCATACACCTTCCCACCACCATATTTCAGATGTTTCCATCCCAAACCCCAATCCCTGTCCCAAAGCAGACCCGAAATAATATATTTTGTATTGTTTGTTATGAAAAACCGATGAAAATGCTACAAAATAGAATCTTTAGAGGAAAGAGGGTGAAGATTGTTGTATTTCACCTAGGGACCATTAAGCCCTTCTTTAAGAGACCACTAACATGTTGTTAGAAGCTGAGCCTTGTTAATATACTGCTTGTACGGCGTATTCGATATGCCAAAAACAGTAACAACAAGTCTCACAATGGAGACGTTACTGGTGCCCACTCGAGCAAATTGATGTGCAATGGGATGACCGTGACACAGTGATACAGTGATATGTATATGTAAAAAAATATTTCTCTCTAAGATTGGTTGCTTCCTACTTTGAACTCCATCAAGTGTGGTGCGGTACTCCACACCACATGGGTATGGATAGGGTGTGTGGTATGAAGTGTCCTGCGGCTGCAAATGCTACTGTGCAGTCTGGGAATAGGTTCACTCACGGGTGAAGCTCAGCTCAAACATGTGGAGAGCAGCCATGAATATGGTGGCAGTTGAGTTCTGGAGGTTTTCCGCTGCCAGGGCTGGGTCCCTTGGGGCAGAGAGGGCTCTCACCCATCCCCCCTCTGGGGCACCCTGAGTGAAACAGCTGGCACGGGGGCTGCAGCTTGGTTATGGAGAGTCTCGTGTTATGCTCCCTTCTGAGAGAGGACATGCGATCTGGATGGTGGCCAATGACAGGATTATCTGGTGCCAGCCAGAGGTGGCTTATGGGAGTGACTGCTGAGTTGCCAGAGACAGGGGGATATGGGCAGAGGACCTCCATTCCCGGTCCTGTTGAACCCAGAGTTCTCAGTCACTGAGTTCTGCATACCTGGGTTTTCCAGGGGTCCACTCATGGGTGACGCTCGACCTGTGCATGTGGAGAGTAGCTGTGAGTGTGGGCAGCTGTTGAGTTCCAGAGGTTTTTGGCTGCCAGGGCTGGGTACCTTGGGGCAGGGAAATCAACTATATGGTTTTTCAAGGAGCATAAAATATTGTGTGACAATTTACTTCCTAAATAAAATTTTTAATAATATAATGTGTTCTCTAAAACAACAGTAGGATAAGAAATTTAGGAAATTTCAAATGAATTTAACTGAATATGACAAAAAGGCAATGCAGAACAGTGAAGATAATAGTATTAAAATATCAAATTGTATTCTCTAAGAATGAGAAAGGGAAGTGATATGAATATAACCTCTTTTCAAATGTTCCAAAATTTTTAGAAAACTTTTATCCCAATATTGATATTTGGCTAAAGTAGGTAAAATGCTTAGAATGTGGATAAACCACTACTTTATAAAATAAAATATCTTCAGAGATTTTTTTCCCCTATGCTTGGTTATTGGGAATAAAAGATCCTCTATTATTTTTATCTAGGGTTGTCTTATGCCCTAATTTGTAAAGAACTTGTTTCCAGAGCCACATTCATAGACTGATCTAGATTAGTTCCCCAGAATCAGATGGTGAGTATGACATTTTTCGAATTGTGAGATTGTTCTTTTAAATGGGCTAATTCTTGGAGGGAAGAACATTTTTAACTTACAGCAAGACAAGACCAAGATAAAGGGTCTTTTTTTCAATAATACAATTTGTAGAAAAATGTTCTGCACTTGGCAAAGCTACTGGTACTTGGCTCCCTAAATCATGTATCTTTATTTTAAATATTACATACTACAAACACAAAATGAGGGACCACATGGGAACAATCTTATTGCATTTCTTCAGTCTTTGCATCATAGTGAACTCAAGGTTTTGTCTTCTGCATAATTACCTCACCATCAGAGAAACCACGGTGTTTTATGGTCTTTTTAGAGAATATATTACCAAAGTTCAGCTCTTACCAAGACAGGGAACATAATTTTGTTTCTGTGGGCCATAAACCATCTTTGAATAAAATTCCACAGTAGGGTTTCCTCTTTGGGCATCTAGACTCCAAAACCATGTTAACTCCCACCCATCTCTCCAGTGTATGCCGCTATGTCACGGTCCTGAGCTGAGGAGATCACTAGACTTGCCTAAACACTTGATTTCTGAAAGAAGTTGGTTTATCCAAAGACCCAGCAAAGTATAGACTAAGAAAGCAAGAGTCTTTTGTGTATGGAACCATCTTTAGGTCAACAACCTGACATAAACATGGAGACTAAGAAAAGGTTTGCCAATTACAAAAGATCCACAACAAAGCAGGGGAATCTCTACAGCATGAGAAACAATCACATACGATTTTATTTTTCATCATTTTATCATGTATCTCTGTTATCATCTATCTTAATATCATCTATCAAAGTCCACATCTGAATGCAAGCTTTATGAAAACAGAGTTTATGCTTCATTAACACAACATGGTATCCCCAGTGCCTGGAACAGTACCCACCCCATTGGAGATTTGTTAAATAAATATATGAACTCAGTTTTCTACATCTTTATTAGAGGGGATATTTCTTCATCTGCACTCTTCTTGTATACTTAGTTCAGCATCAATCAGATCTCCCACATTTCCAATCGTTCCTTCTTTGTTTTCACTTTTTGCCCAATCATACATAAACTAAAAAACTACCCATCCCTCCAATCTAATTTATCTTACTGCCCTTTCTGGAACTTTATGCCCTGCTAAAAAAGAAATACTTCATCTACTGTCTTCATTTTTTGGATACATTGATCCACAATTTATTATAGTCTTCCTTCCATTCTATCATTCTTTTAATCCCCATTTTACTGACATTTCCACAGCTGCTCACTGTGCTGATTGCTTTGTTTTATTTAGAACTTGTGACATTTTTCCTCACTCAATTCAGTGTCTATTCTTTCTTCTTTCTTGTGATTGATTTCTACTTCTCTGACTACCCTTTACATTTCCACAGTGCTATCCTCAGTTCTTTTACCTTTCACTCTTAGAACTTTACTTAGGAGATCTCAACAAATCCCTAACTTCAATCACCAAAGACATACATTCAATTTTTAAATGCAAGTTCCCTGAATAGAGTAATGCTCTGAATTTCAGCATTATATTTCTAACTGGTATGCTATTCATCTGAAGAAGAATACATTACAGAGAACACATGCATAAATGACTCAATGTATTAAAATCAATGTGTTAAGACCACTTGAGATGTAAACAAGATGTTCCCTTACACCTATTTGCTATGTGACTTAGAAACATTACATCACTCTGCATTCTCATCAGTAAAATGTGTATTCCAGTCTCCCCATGGCCCCATTCCAGACTCTCTTTGGCCCCTCATTCCACTCTCATACTGCCCTTCATTATCATTCTCTCCACTTCCAACCTCACAGCCTTATTCATCCACATAATCCCCCAGATTTTATGCTTCATTAACACAGAGTTGGGGGTAGCAAATACACACAGGTGAGGTAGCACAATTAACATATGTGAAGCTTTTCCTTTCAGGGAAGCTTCTAGGAGAAAATAGCATTCTTCTAGACCTGTCCAAGGGCTCCTTTCCATCTAAGGTGCATTTCTTGCCCCTTTCCTTAGCCAGTATTCATTCAAACAGTCATCTTAAATTTACTTTTTAATAATACTTCAAGTCATTTTGATAGACACAGTAAGAAATATTTTAAGCTTTAAGAGTGGCTCTCCTGGGGACATTTCGTTATATATTGCAGATCACAGTCTTCAGATTAGTCTTTCCTAATCCCAGCAGGGTCCTTATTCAGTTACTTCCTTTTGGATTATGACAGAGTCTGTCCATGACAGTGCTCTTAACTTACATAAATTTTATGTTTGTTTGGTCTGTCCCTTTTTGATGGATACAATATCTAACCAGGACCCTCTTTTTGGGGTGCTAGGAACTAAGAGTAAGTGAGGCTTAAATTGAGTAAATATGAGAGATGCGCAGGAGTAAACATTACTCAGAGTCAATTAATTGTCAATTAACAAGAACATAGCATTATCTGTCTTTATGTGTCTATACAAAAAGGACATTGCTCTCAATTAAACTATGCAGGACATAAAGAAAGAGAAAAGCAATATTTCCCTTGCATTATACAAAATCCAAGGTCCCCAGAAGGACCTGACTTTACAAGTCCCAGGTTCTGATTAAGGGAAATGAGCAGTTGACAGATAGGGGAAGCAGAGCACAAAGGAGAAGTTAAAGATGAATGGGAGTGCCTCGGGAGCAATGTGATGGGTGTTATTCCATAAACCTAAGCTACTTGCAGCAGAGGAGAAAGGATGGACCCATGTTATCCAACACAATAACTGTTAGCTTCTTTTGTTACTGTTTTTAAAAATTTAGCATCTATGATGGACTTAAACTCATGTAAATATTTCCGACAAAGTTTCTTGGATGAGGTTAACCATGCACTAAATTTAAAGAATAATGGAAATGGAACCAGCTGAAGAAAAGCAGGAAGAACCTTTTAGCAGGCGGAAGTAACAAATACAATGGTGTAATTATATGATATGTGAGGAATATAAAAGCAGTTAGATGTTTCTATAATATAAATCTTAAGATAAAGTTTGGTAGGAGATAAATCTAGAAAATTAGCTAGATGCCAGATAATGAAGAATCCTGAATTCCCTGGAAATTCAAAAATCTTAATTTTAAGGGGCCAGAGAGATAGTACAGGGGCTAATATTTTTGCTTTGTATGCAATGAACCCAGGTATGAATACCCTGAACCACATATGCTTCCTCCGAGCACTGTTGGTTGTCACTCCTAGTCCAAAACAATAATAAAATTTGAATTTAAGCATAGAATTCATTATTTTTTTCTCTTTTTTAAATAGTTTATTTATTTTATTGAATCATCATATGGAAAGTTACAAAGTTTTCAGTCTTATGTCTCAGTTATACAATGGTTGAACACCCATCCCTTCATCAGTGCCCATATTCCACCACCAAAAATCCCAGTATACCTCCCACCCCCCCAGTCCCGCCTGGGTAACTGATAAATTTCACTTCATTTTCCCTTTACCTCGATTACATTCCATGTTTCAACACAAAACTCACTATTGTTGTTGGAGTTTCCCTAAAAAAAACGCCCTGCTGACAAGGAAGCATTTAATAATTAGTTTTCCATTGCTGAGAATGAAGAGATATGAAGTTGCATGGCCGCAATAGTGGCCGCGTGGTTTAGGATTTCTGTATTTTAGTATTTTAGTAATTAAGTCCAGGGAGATTTTTGTTAGAAATTGCATCATTTCCCTTCTTGGGGCAGCATGGGGCTATGCTTAGTTAACAGTCTAGAGACATTGCTGCAAGCAGTTGCTAGTACCAAAAGTAATCTAGCTGGCCTCCGGATCGTGGTCGATCAGCAGCAGAACAGCCGCACAAACGTGTGGCCACCAGGGTCGCATCTCCGCGAAGTGTGTGCTGGTATCGCCCCTGGCCCGAGATTGCCCACACGTCCCACTGTTTCAAATTCATACCTCTCTTTTTTTTTCTTCATGTGCCACCAAGTTTGTACCTCCTTAATGGTCCTCATAATATGACAGATGCCACATCGCTTTTCCCCGAAAAGGGAAAAAAACCCTCAGTGACTTGTGAAGTTGGCTTCTCTCTCTGTGTCTCCCTATCTCTTCATTCATTTTTTTTCAATCTAGATAAATCAGTTTGGCAATATATGATGGATATCATTAGGAGTAAAAATAAAATAATAGTGTATTCAGTTATACAAAAACTAAAAGAACACTGTCCAGAATACATAATGACCTCTTTCACATGTGAAGAATAAATTAAAAACATGAGGAAATAACAATTCGACAATGACAACAGACCCTGAGAGTCTGAATTTGCCTACAGTACTGAATTTGTGAAGAAAGTGGAGTAGGAGGACCTTTAAGCATTTGTAGATGGGTGCTGACATTCTAGGGGTAGATTTAATGTTTGAATATATTATTCCAAGAACTCTATTGTCAACACTATTGTAAATCAAAGTCCTTAATTAAAATTGGTGGTAGTGATGGGAAAATTCATCTTTAAATGCATCTTCCTGATGGGGTGAAAAGAAAATAACACTGTCCATAATAACGTGTAAGGTCTCTTCCCCAACAAGTTGAATGTTTTGATGCATGATGAATATGATGAACTGGATACTTTAGGAAAAGGGCTGAGAAATATTGATCAGACACAGTTTACACATGAATGATGTGTTGGGAGTTTCAAGTGTGTTGGGAGTTTCAAGTGTAGTGATTGAAATATTAGAAATATAATCAGTGGTATCATAAACAAAACTGACTTATAGATGCAGGAGCATAAGAAGGTAGTACAGAATTCTAAATTCGACAGAATACAACTCTACTGTGCTTAAAAACTGAAGAGTGTGGAAAAGTGATATAAGGGAAAGTGAAACTTAAGGAACTGGAGAAATAGCACAGGAGACAAGGCATTTGCCTTACATGTACTTGACCCAGGTTTGACTCCTGGCACCACATATGGTTCCCCAAATACCATCAGGAATGAAATATGAGCATAGAGCCAGGAGTAATCCCTGAGCACCATCAAACAAAATTCAAATTCTTCTCCCAAATGGAAATTTAAAAAAAAATTATTTGTATGTGTGTTGGAAGGATATAGATTGTGGAAGCTGTTTATTATTGTGCCAATAATTTTTTATTTTCTTTTACATAAAAATAGTAATTGCTATTTTAACACACTTACTGGTTTCTGAATGTTTCATTATTATAGAATAATGAAGTGAAATTACTATGCAGATACACAGAACTAAAGGCTGGACAATACATTTAAATTCATATCTATATTTTCTGATTATATGTATTAGATACTAGATTTTAAAATCTCCCTTCTGCAAGAATAAGGAGAGAATACCAATCAGATGAGAACTGAGGTCTTAACATTAAAATGTGCTTTACAATATATTCATTACATTTGTAACTGACCCATATAATAGGTTGACCATGTTTATTGCAGTTATTAATTTGGAATGTCTACAGCATTAGGGTGAAGTAAGATGTCAAAACCATTTAATGAAAAATATATTCTGATTAAGAATATGTGTTCTGAGTTGTTCATTCATTCAAAGTAATCACAGGTAATAATAATTCATCTTATGTTTATATAACATATTTAATCATGAGAGAATCCAGAGCATTTGGTAAACTAAAATTATTCCAGCATTCAGACATAACAATAATTGTACAGAAGGAAATCCGCATAATACAAACTAAGGAAATCTAACAAAAATCTTAGCCATGCATTTGTTAAAATACGTTTCTTAAAATAAATACTCTGAGTTCAAACTAATGATCTTGTTTACATACAGAATAGAATCTGAGAATCACAGCATCACAATAAAGCAAGAAAGGACCTTGACTATCACCTTCTCCAATGACTTCATTTTACAGATGAGGAAACTAATTTCTACAATTTTTATTTCTGCTTAGTTCCTGCTAAATTGCAATGTGATCCTCATGTCATTGCTTGTAAAAATGACATCATATTACTAAAGTTATATGAAGTATGTACTGCTGAATTTGTATTAGTACCACTATTGCCAATGGTAGTATGTTACTTCAGAAATACAATAGATCCTAAAATCTCTACTTGTAAACTATTCAGGACGGGGCCAAGGTCACTGTTAGGATGAACTTCTGAGAGTCAGGAATAGGTGAAGATAAGGAGTATAAACTAGACTCACCCCTAAGTATTTGCTACCTTCCCATACATAACCATATGCTTGTAATGCTAATCTAGATTAGGAGCTGATCAACTCCTAGTCGTTATTCAGAAAGTTCAAAGACCTCTACGGCAGGGATTCTCAACCTTTTCTTAATAGGGTTCCCTTCCAACCTTGTATTCTTTCTGAAGCCCTCCAGTCTTTCCAGTTGCTCCCCTAGTCTTGTGCTATGACCCTTCATTTACTTAGCTTTAACCTGTAACCCTCTTAGAATATAGGCGGCCATGTGACGCCTGGCAGATAAATGGTGCTCTAAAATATGTAAAGCCCCAAAGGTTGTCCCTGTAATGTCAGTGGGGATGACAGTTTAAGATCTGGTTTCATCTGTCTACTCTGCTATGTTAGGAGAAACCCCTGGAATGGAAAGAAAAATCCAACTGTGTTGGCTAATTTTAGACAAGTTCTCAGCCTGGTTTTCTGCATTTTGACTTTTTCAATAATGGAGCTAAACCAAACTCCTTTGTATGAACTTGCAACTGTTAGGTTTGAGCTTCTTTTCCCTATTTCTGTCTTACATCTCAATCTTTCTTATTCTGGAAGTTCCAGTACATAGCTCTTCTTATGTCTTACCATTCCAGATAGCAACTACAAATCTAGCCTTTCTGATAGCTCAGTGTAGCACTGTAGCACTGTCATCCTGTTGTTCATCAATTTGTTCAAGTGGACACCAGTAATGTCTCCATTGTGAGACTTGTTGTTACTGTTTTTGGCATATCAAATACGCCACAGGTAGCTTGCCAGGCTCTGCCATGTGGGCGAGATACTCTCAGTAGCTTGCTGGGCTCTCCGAGAGGGGTGGAGGAATCAAACCTGGATTGGCCGCGTTCAAAGCAAACGCCCTACACTGTGCTATTATTCTAGCCCTCTCTGAGACATTTTAAAAATTAAATGTCATTTAATTTTATAATGATAACAAGTTGTAACTTAATTGCCTCATATTTTGTCTTCTTATATTAAGTTATAAACTCTAAAAGGAAAATATACCTGTTTGTTTTTCATATTTGTCCAGTGCCTACCAGCATGCTAAGGGTATGTTGGGTCCTTAAGAGCTAAATTTTGATAACCAGCCATTGAGTTTGCTCACACTGCCTAGTGGCAGTTTGTCTATCTCCAGATGTTGTTGAAAATCAATCCTGTAGCATTTTTAGAATGATATAGCTATAGGGGATCAATTCTATTAAAATTAACATTTCAAGAAATATTCTTTTATTATTTTTTCTATGTAATCTTAAAGCCATAGTGCTTATCATTCACTCAAAAAGGACTTTCCATAAATATAAATTTTTTAAAAAACAAGGGCCACATAGTTCTGGGGAAAGTTGCTTGCCTTGCTTGTAGGATCATCGCAGTTCAACCTCTGGCACCTTATAAGTTTCCCCCTGCAGCAATCGCAAGGGTGTTTCCTGAACAGAGAGCCTAGAATAAGCCCTGAGCACCACCAGATATGGTCCCAAGACAAAAATCAAAGAACAAGTGAGCGAAAGCGAGAGCGAGAGAGCGAGCGAGAGAGAGAGAGAGAGAGAGAGAGAGATAACAAGGAAACAAACAGTTAATAACTCATGAACAAAGGAATAAAAGCATTTTCTTGATTATATGAATGAGACTAATGGAAAGCATTTAAGTCAAATGTTATTAACTTGAACATTGGGTTTAGATAAACACAGGGTCACATTATAGGTCACTGTCAACTGTATGACTTGGAGTGTGAAGGGATAACTGCATTATCTGTGTGAAGCAATGGAAGCTAGAACATGATTCATAAGAAAGATAGGAGTACAGAGGACATAATTCACCTAGACCTAGTCTCATTATTGGTCATATCTGTTGGAACTTATTTTCTGAATTTCAATTACTTATAAATATATATCTAGTTGAAGATTGAGACTCTATATCTCTGCAAAATGGAAAGTCCCAGGGTACAGATGTACTCATGTATACACAAGTGGGACATGGTATAGGAGCTGCTCAACAAATATTAATTTCTTTTCTCCTGAACCTTACAGATTCATACTGTGCCTGTCACTGTCCTTGTTTTTAGTCGCATGGTCATATGATCTAAATTATTAATGACAAGGTGTTCTACATTTTAACATTTTTCAAAATACTTTGACATATTTAACAGAATTTATGTGTCTGTCATTCTAATTTTTAACTCCTGAGCAGAAAAGGAAGACTCAGAAAGACTGTATACTATATGAGCGAGTTTTCTGTGAGTCAGGGATAGGTGTGAACAAGGAGTGTCATCCTTGTTCAAGGAGACAGAAAACTAGGTTTCAAAAGAGACAGTTCACCTCTCTCCACCCCGACTAGGCCCCGAATTGCCGCCCACGAATGGCTCCTGGCTCCTGAACAGCCATCATTCCAGAGGCACACAAACCAATCTCGGAACCCAGCGGCTTTTGGCAGAAATGCATCTGGACTGAGCATTAAACTACAGCGCCTTGCCACCCCAGGTAGGGAAAGGTGTTTGTCCCTTCCGCCTTCTGTCCCCAGTGGCGCGGTGACCGCCACCTTTTCAGAGCCTATTGGACAGCCAGATATGAGATTGCAGTGACCTGACATGTGGGGCCTCATGGGATGGGGTATGGAACTAGCCTCTCTCTCCACCCCAATGAGGCCCCGAGTTGCCACCCACGAACAGCTCCTGGCTCCTGAAAGGCCATGATCCCAGAGGCATGTAAACCAATCCCGGAACCCAGCAGCTTTTGGCAGAAATCCCTCCAGACTTATTACTAAAATATCAGAAATCCAAAATGTTCTTCATATCAGCAATAGAAAACAAATTATCTAATTATGACTTTTTGGCAGGTCTAATTGTTGGGGAAAATTCCAAATAGTAATGATGGATCTTTTGTCAAAATATTGAATGTGATCAAAGTGGAGAGAGAGTAAGGTGGAAATCATCTGCCAAATAGGTGGGGGGAGGGATGGGATTGGGGTATACTGGGGTTCTTGGTGATGGAGGGTGTGCACTGGTGAGGGGATGGGTGTTTAATCATTGTATGACCGAGACTTAGACTGGAAAGCTTTGTAACTGTTCTCACAGTGATTAAACAACAACAACAATAATAATAAAAAGACAGTTCAACAGTTAAGCCTTGCATGTGGCTGTTTCTGGTTCAGTCTCCAGGACTGCATGTGGACCTGTCCCTCCTCCCCAGCACTGCAAGGATGATATCTGAGCACAAAGTCAGGAGTAAGCCTGAGCTGAGATGACAGGTGTGGCCACCATCCACAAACAAGAGGACATGACTTTATTCAAGACGCAAATGCATTTAGAGGTATGCTAACTTGAAACTGGGGCATTTCTAAGATGAAAGATAAGGTAAACAAACAGCAGAGTCAGTGACTGTAAGAATGGTGAGCAGAAAGGGACCAGGAGAACCGTATTGCTTGTTTTTTAATGAATCCAAGATATCATATTAGCAAATTACCCATTTAAGTGATTCCATGGAAGAGTTTCAGCGCTAAGAATGATAGTATTGTAGGTGAGGTGTTTGTCTGACACACAGTAGATCTGAATTAGATCCCCGGCACCCCATTTGGTCCCCCGAGAGCTCACCAGGAATGATCCCTGATGACAGAACCAGGAGTAAGCCCTCAGCACTGCCAGGTGTTGCCTAATCAACAGCAACAACAACAACAACAACAACAAAAACAACAAAAAGAATGTGCGGCTTTTAGCAGTTTTAAAAGTCTGGGAAGTCTGAGATGGACTTGATAGTGTTTGGGCCTTGCAGGCCTTTGGCTGTCTGCACTGCCTTCAAATCCCTGTGATTTGTGTTGACCCCAATTTATGTCAGCCTGCTGCAGGTGCAAATATGTTCTATCTAAACCTTGAGCTTCCTTTTGTTACTGTAAAACACTGGACACTCTTTTCTATTTATTTTGGGGTTTGGACCATATCTAGTGATGTTCAAGGAAAGGTATTAAAGTTATGTATTAAACATATTTATATATATTAAATTTTAAATGTCTGATAAAACACATTTTAAAGAATTTTAACAAAAGATTGAATAATTTAACAACTTTTCTGTACTGTCCTTTGAAGTAATATAAAAAATGTAAATCTTAATTACTCAAATGTAATAATGTAGCCCTAGTAAGTTATTTTAAAAATGAATAATATCCCTAAAGTTATTCTATTTAGTAAGATTAAAAACTTTAAACAACAGCAAGAAAAATGCATTATAGGTCAACATCAGGTTTGACAAAATAATCCAAAGTTATAAAACATGTACAATATAAATAAAAGTAATTTAGAATAAAATAGTATTCTTATTATGAATTTTGTGATTTTTGTGACATGTTTGGTGAAATAAAAAGTACTAGTATTAATTAATATTAAATTTTAATCCTTAAACCAACAGATTAATGTTTTTATAAACAAAGCCAATAATTTTCTTTTCAAAAAGGAATTTGTAGCCCTGGGATGAAACTCAATGATAGAATGCCTGCTTTGCATGTATGAGAACCTCAGTTTGATCCAAAGCACACAAATATATCCCCAATAGAATTTTTTTCCTACAAATGTTTAAATGTGATTATCTTTTGTGAAATGGCTCACTTCACAGATGGTGAATAACTGCAAATGTAGCTATGGATTCTCATTCACTTAAACACCATTGGTAAACAGGCCAGGCAATGATTTAGCTTTATATTATTCTATGGTTTATATGTCAATGTGCCAGATTTTGATACACACACACGTACCCTCAATTGTACTGGTAGTAGAAAAAGGGAAAGCTCTTTCTTTGCCAGAACTTTTCTCACTAGTTCTGGTTGTTTCTCACATAGAGCGAATACTTGATTAGGGAAGATAATGGAGCAACAGGTGAACACTTGAAAAAAACTGACTAAATACCTGCTAGCAAATTATTCATATACCTTCATCCACCAAGATCAAGGGACTTCTAAGAAATAAGTACTGTTCCTCAGAGCTTTTTATGTCTTATAATCCATCTTGAGTTACAAATACTGGAAATACTGGTGTGGATCATCATTGTCTTCATTGTATAGCATCAGCACCATAATCAGAATAACAACAATCAGAATAACTAATAGCCAATAACCAAAGAGTATGCCACAAATCAGTATTTACTTATTTACAAAAATTTTTGCATTGAAAATCTGAGGTTTAGACCAGAGAGATAGTACACGCAGTTCCATCCCCAGCATCACACAGTTCTCAGCATTGACAGGTACATCCCAGAACACCCCCATCACCACTGAGAGTAGCTCTCGTAAGTCCCGACACCACAGGGCAGGAGGAGAGCACTGCATCCTCAGCCCTAACACAGAGCTGCTGCCCTGGCTGGTCAAGAATCACCGAAAGAAGCTGGTCCTTCTGAGCACCATTCAATAGCCTACCTCTTACCAGATAAACAATTTGATTTCCTACCATAATCTCATGCGAGCCAGCATGGCAGAGCCTAGCAAGCTACCTGTGGCATATTTGATATGCCAAAAACAATAACAACAAGTCTCATGATGGAGACATTACTGGTGCCCGCTTGAGCAAATCAATGAATGATCGGATGACAGTGCTACAGTGCAGTGCTACCATAACCCAAATACTGTGGTGGAAAAATATCAAAATACTATAAAATATAAATAATAATGAACATTCGTTTTAAAGAATTGATTTCATACAAAATAACTTTATGTGTAGGTATGGTTATAAATAATCTTCAGAAAATGTTGAAAGCAAGGAAACTTGAAAAAGTTTTTCCAGACTAGAGAAAACAGTACAGCAGGTCGGAGTTTGCTTTAAGCATAATTAACCCAGGTTTTATCTGAAACACCCCAAAGCACTGCCAGGAGTGATCCCTTAGTGCAGATCCAGGAGTAAGTCGCAAGCATCTCTAGATATAACCTCAATGAAACAAAAAGTGTTTTTCATAGTCATATCTCTCTTGCGCATTATGAACATATGAAACATAATTTCTAAGGACCAAGTGCACTATTGTATAGACAAAATCCTAACGTTTTGGGACCTAAAAATAGTTCTGGGAATTCTTAGTTCAGAAGAAACTATATTTATTTATAAAGGCATGCAATAAGTTGTCCCATAATTAGTTCTACCAAACAGGGAGAAAAATCCGAGTGTTATAAGTGCTATTTATAATAAATAGCAGTTCCAAGATATAGGAAAAACCCAAGAGTGCCCAGGACAGATTATTGGAAGAATGAAATGTGGGATATTTGCACATTGAACACTACTTATCCATAAGAAAAGGTGAGAACTCAGGAGATAGCTTTAAGATTTGGGTTGTATGCTTGGAATTCAGGAGGTCTTGAATTTAAGCCTGACACTGCATGACCCCATAAGCAACTTAACTCTGGTGGCTTCCACTCTAATGGATGATTCTAGAGGTTTCAAGAACCTGTTGTACCCCACAACTGCTGAACCTAAGCATCACTAAGCCTGTGATTTCTCTCTAGTCCTTAGACCAGGCCAAGTATCATCATGAGTAAGTATCACCAAATTTTACCTATTGCTACAGGATAGATAGAACTAAACGGGCTCATGCTAGAGATCAAAAGGAAAAGACATAAGCAGTAGTAATTAAAAGAGCATGATATTGGATTAGAAGCAGACCCACAGACCAATGGAACAGAGTTGAATATTCCATCACAGACTCTCATATGTATGATCACTTAATGTTTGATAAAGAAACAATGTGAAGTGGAGCAAGGAAATCCTCTTCAACAAGTGGTGCTGAGCAAACTGGACAGCTACATGCAAAAAAAGTTAATTCACCTCTGTCTAATGCAGGGCACAAAAGTCAGATCAAAGTGGACTAAAGACCTCAATATCAGACCTGAGTCCATAAGGTACATGGTGGAAAATGTGGGCAGAACCCCCCATGACATTGAAGCTAAAGGTATCTTTAAGGATGAAATATCACTGGCCAAGCAAGGGGAAGCAAACATAAAGAAATAGGACTACATTAAACTAATAAACTTCTGCACTCAAAAGAAACTGTGATCGGGCTGGAGTGATAGCACAGTGGATAGGGCGTTTGCCTTGCACGCAACCGACCCGGGTTCAATTCCCAGTATCCCATATGGTCCCCTGAGCACCGCCAGGAGTAATTCCTGAGTGCAAAGCCAGAAGTAACCCCTGTGCATCGCCAGGTGTGACCCAAAAAGCAAAAAAAAAAAAAAAAAGAAACTGTGATCAAAACACAGAAAGAGCCCATGAAATGGAAAAAATTATCTACTCAATACCCATCAGATAAGGGGTATTATCTGATGGGTAATACCCAGGATATTACCCAGTAAGGTCCAAGGGACCAAAAGGCACAGAAAAAAATGCTCTACATCACTAATCACCAAGAAGATAAAAATAAAAACAACAATGAGATATTATTTTATGCCACAGAGATTGGCACACATCCAAAAGAATAAGAAGAACCAGTGCTGGCGCAGTTGTGGGGGAAAAGGGGCTCTCTTTTATTGTTAGTGGGAATGCCGACTGGTCCAGCCTTTCTGGAAAACAATCTGGGCATTCCTCATAAAACTAGAATTGAGCTTCCATATGACCCAGCAATACCACTTCTGGGAATATATACTGGGGTTGCAAAAGACCACAGTAGAAATGACATCTGCTCCTGTATGCTAATCACAGCTCTGTTCACAATAACCAGAATCTGGAAACAACCAGAGTGCCCGAGAACAGATGACTGGTTAAAAGAACTATGATATACTACACAGTGGAATACTATGCAGCTGTTAGGAAAGATGAAGTTATGAAATTTGCTTATAAGTGGATGAACATGGAGAGTATCATTCTAAATGAAATGAGTCAGGAAGAGAGGGACAGACATAAAATGACTGCACTCATTTGTGGAATAAAAACTGCCATAATATGAGACTAACACCCAAGGAGAGTAGAGACAAGGGTCAGAAAGATTGCTCCACGATTGGAAGCTGCCTTCTGAGCTGGGGAGAAGGGAGTTGGAATAGAGGAGGGATCACTAAGTCAATGAAGGTTGGAGGGATGGCTCAGGATGGGAGATGTGCGCTGAAAATAGACAAAGGACCAAACATGATGGCCTCTCAATATCTGTATTGCAAACCATAATGCCCAAAAGTAGACAGAGTATCACTTGTATCACTTGTCATCCCGTTGATCTTCGATTTGCTCAAACGGGCGCCAGTAACATCTTCATTTGTCCCGGTCTCATGCTAGTGTAGCCAAATGGTATCTGCTCACTCCAGAAACAGGAAAAGCCTCAAACCATTCATTCAGAGTTTTGACAAAGAAGTCTGACCATCTTGTAGGTGGGCGGCACACAGTCTTTTGACATCCCATGGAATACGGTCGGTAACAGCTCTAGTCCAGCTGTCATCTCTGAATCACATTATGTGTCCAGCCTATCTGATTTTTGATGCCATGGCAAACCAGACAGTGTCCCTCATTCTTGATTGTCGACGGAGGTCGGAACTCCAGATTTCTTCTCTCACTTGAGTGAAATGTGATACTCCTAGCATAGTTCTCTCCATTCTTCTTTGGGATACCCAAATAGCGTTCTCATCCTGTTTTCATAGGGCCCAGGTCTCTGAGGCTTATATTAGTGCAGGAAGAACAGTGGAGTCGAAAAGATGTGCCTGGAGCTGGAGGTTCTTCGTCCTCTTAACCACTTCTTCAACACTCTTGAAGGCGTTCCATGCTGCTCTCTTTCTCCTGAACAGTTCTGGTGCCAAGTTGTTCCTCATGTTGAGTTCTTGACCCAGGTACACATAGCTGCTGCATTCAGAGATGTTAGCTCCATTGAGAGCAAATGGAACATCAGGGATTAGTTCATTTTTCATGAACATTGTTTTCTGAGATTTAGCTGCAATCCGATCTTTCCACACTCTCAGCCGAAGTTATATTAGCCAAGAGCATTTGTGCCTCTTGGCTAATGTTCGGTGTTATGAGAATGATGTCATCAGCAAAGTGGAGGTGGAGTACTTGCCAATCATCTATCTTCACTCCCATTCCTTCCCAATCCAGTCATCACATGAAGTTCTCAAGGGTGGCACTGGAGAGTTTTGGTGAAATGGTATTGCCCTGCCAAACCCCTTTCTTTACCTCAATGATCACTTGCTTGTAGAATGGTGAGATCCTGGTGGTGAATCCATAACACAGCTCTTGGAGGATCTTGATGTACTGAGTTTGAATGCACTGTTTGGCTAGGGCTTCAATGACTGCTTCATCTCAACAGAATCAAAGGCCTTCTTTAAATCGATGAACATTAGACAGAGCGGCATCTTAAACTCTCGTGAAACTTCAATGAGCTTGGTCACTGTGTGGATATGGTTGATATTGATGAATCCTTTTTGGAACTCTGTTTGCTCGCATGGTTGTCCTTTGTCTAGAGTGGTGCCTATTCTATTCAGGATGACTTGAGTGAACAACTTACAGATGACAGATAACAAGACAGATTGAGAGATAGTTGCCGATGTCTCCCTTCTTGTATAATAGGACGGTCCTACTGGTTTTTCATTAGGACGGAACTTTGCATTTGGACAGGTAGCATGTGAAGAGCTGAACCAGTGTATTGATGAGTACTGGCAGCAGATTCTTCAGGTGTTCAAGTCTAATCTTGTCTGGACCGGGTGCTGTACATGTCTTTACTGATAAAAAGGTGTGTAGGATTTCAGAAGGATTTCAGAGAGAGAGTAAGAAAGAAATTATCTGCCATAGAGGCAGGGGGTGGGATGGAATGGGAATGGTCAGAGGGATACTGGGAACATTGGTGGTGTAAAATGTACACTGTTGGAGGGATGGGTTTTCGATCATTTTATGACTGAAACTCAATCATGAAAGTTTTGTAACTGTATCTCATGGTGAGTCAATAAATATACAAATAAATAAAGATTTTTTAAAAAGGAAATGACATAAAACAGATATCATTTACATGTGGTGTACAGAGAAGCAAAGCAAGGAAGGAAACAGAAATAAGAACACACTTCAGTTTCAAACTTCAGAACTAAGATTGCCAGAGGCACCGGGAGGATCTCAGCAATGTGAGAGCCCAGTGGAATTTGGCGGAGGAATATTGGTATTTTGATGGTGGTACAAGGTGTTAGCATATATTTTTGAAGAAATGTAAAGTTGCTTCTTTCAGATGTATGCAGTCTTAAAAATCAATTTGCTGCATTAAAAAATAAAATAAAATTATTAAACTTGTGTAAAATTAAAACAAGCATAAATTGAATCAGATTTTTCCAAAACAATAACATAGGTGATGCTCTCTATGCACCATTGCACCATTTTTAATTGAAAAATGATGATAAAATTGTTTAGAAATAATTAATTCCATATTTAGGAAAGGAACAATAAAAGGTAACCTATAAATATCTTTAAAGAAATGGAGAAAGATACCAGATTAGAAGGTACATGTCCAAGGAAAGCACAAAGGGCTCTCACTAGCCATACACATCTGGAGGATCAAAACAATCAATGACTTCAATGAAATAAAATAGACTATAAATTTTAAAATTCAGTGAGTCACTAATTACCAAAATACAATAAAAATTAACCCTCATTGATCACCACTAGAGGTTGCTAGGATGCCAATTTATTATTCTAGAAGTGTTTGTAAAAGTTGAAGTAGGAGGAAGAACTTAACTTTTATATGAACTTTCCTAAAAAAGAAAATTCTTTAATTCTGAAAAATTCTGGCTAATAAAGAAGGAAAAATATAATCAGAACCATTTTACAACTTTGAATGAAATAATTTAACAGGTCAGTAATTGAAAAGTAGCTCCGAAAAGTACTGTATAAATGTATAAATGTATAAATGTCAGTATAAATGTCAGTGAGGAATAGTTAAACCAGAATGGCATGCCCAATGCAATTTAACAATAATTCAAGTTGGAGAAGCAGATAGTGTATGTTTCTTGATATGTTATATAAAATATCCACAAAATTATACAGTTGTCTTGCAAAAAACCTAAATACCCCCTAAATGTAAAACCAGTAAACAAAAATTGTAGAGATCAAGAAACATGGCAGAGCACATGTTCCACCACCGCACTGGTGAAGGGATGGGTGTTTGAGCATTGTATAACTGAGACTTTAACCTGAACGCTTTGTAACTTTCCACATGGTGAATTAATAAAATAATTTAAAAAAATAAAATAAATTTCCAAAAGCACTTGTCTTTAAAAAAATGAAACATGGCAGAGAGTCCCATAGGATGCAATCATCTAAATCTGAATTCCGGTTACATAAGACAAATGACCCTGATATGTGAACAGATTAATAACATGGAAAAAAGAAGGGGATACATGAGTTAAAAAGGAGTTAAAAAGTATTTAAGTGACTGTTCAAATTCAGACATTTGATCTTCATTCAAATAAAACAACTGTAAAAGGTAGCACCTTTGGGAAATTTGAAGCTCATTTAAGCATTTGATATATTTTTAAGATGCTGTTGATTTTCTAGCTGTGACAATGTTGTTGGGGTTACAGTTAAAAATTATTTTGAAAAATACTTGTGGTAAAATATGGGGCTTTCGATTAAAGTACCCCAACAAAAAATATTAATGAAGCAAGACTGACAAATTGCTGACAGTCTGAAGTTCAAGAACAGATGTAGAAAAATTATTTATATGATTATTTTGATATATTTATGATGCCTTCAAATTTAAATTAAAAAAATTTTAAATAAAGCCTTAAGTAAATTGCTTTAGTGACAACGCCTCTTTATTATGTCCCATGATCTTTCTCCACTCTGAATTTTAAATATTTAGGAGTTTCGGCTTTCCTCAGATTGGTTCTCTTTTCCCCTTGGCTTTCTGCTTTTCATACTTTATAGCTTGTTGGCCTGACACCTAGCTAAATCACAGGTGTCTGAACATAGGCTTCTGAATACTGATCTTCAAGGTAAGCCTACAGGCTAATTGTCTATATCCTTAACTATCCATTTAAAAGACTGCTTTTAAAAGAATGACTGCACTATGGTCCCTTGACCTTCAGATAATCTCACTTGAAAATCCTTATCCAAACTCTCAGAGTAGGATCAGCTACTTAATTTGTGAGGTCCAGTGGAAACTGCAAATGTGAAACTCCTTGTTTAAAAAAATGAATAAAAACAAGAATCTCCAGACAGTAATGATAGAGAATTAAAGCCGTGTAAGGTTCCCGTTGGGGAGTAAAGTGCTATGTGACAGCCAGGTGGCACATCCATGAGAAGAGCTACAGATTCTCACTTGTCTCTGCAGAGAATTATAGTGAGCAGCAATTCTGTATAGCATGGGTAAGTGACTGGATAAGTCCTCCTCTTGATTAATATCTTAACCAAGGAATGAAGACCTTAGTGAAACATCTGTTTCAGATAACCATATGAACACTAATAACTAACCCCAAAACTAAAATTATTCTTCAGATTTGCTATTTCCATCTCATAATAATTATATAAATATATATTTATGGATATATTAATATGTGTAGTTAGACAAAATACATATAAATAAAGAGCTTGGGCATATTTTATAAGGGATTTCATATGCCTAGCCAGAGTCCATAGTAACAAGTGTAAAAATGTAGCTTGCTCTCTTTTGAAATATTTTCTTACCAGTCTTCAAGCCATTGACTGCTAGTTCCTTGCAGCCTGTTTATTAGAGCTAACTGTTCTTGGTTCATTTAGCTTCCTGTCCCACAGATCAGTATGATCAGTGACCCCATCTCTGACCAGGATGTTCCAGTCAATGCTATAAATGTATACGACATACATGAGCAACTCTTCTCCCCGTAGGGAAGAGGACAAAAGATGAGATAAAAAGGTTGATAGACCCAGTTGAGGTATTTCACTTGCCTATACTAAATGTGCTGGTCGTAAGTACACATATATAATGTAGCCTTTGCTCTCAAGGAGCTGTCTACATCCAAAGAGTCGCACGACATAAACACAAACACTTGCCAGTTCCTCTTCCTGGTACTAGAATATACCGCTCATTTATGTCACCAGTTGTTTTTCCCTTGGTCCTTACAGTTCTCCCCATAGAATCTCAGTTCCTCATCCACACTCACTCCATCATGACCACTTCAAGCAACAGCTCTGGATTTTGCACAAATAAAGCAGACCCCCTTCTCCCAAATCTGTTAGGAAGCCCACATATGTTTATTGCTGAAGCCCAAATGAGCAACCAGAATATCTTACAGCAATAAAATAAGCATTGAAGGCTCAATCAAATTTACTCCCGGGAGCAAACGGTTAGCGCTCAACTTTGGGAACCTACAGGAAGATTTTATGCTGTCCCTGTACTTCTGTCAACTTGGTAACCTCCTTGGACTAAGCAGATTTTTGAAAATTCTGACCCATCATTAAATATCTTTGCACTGTTGTGGAAACAGCCTTTTTTCACAAGTAAATGCTAGATAACAAGAGGGGATATTTAGGAAACTGTAAGGCTGGGGAAGAGAAGAAACGAAGCAAAGAGCTGCCAGAGCGCCAATGCTTCCATCTGAGATCAAGGCTCATTGGTATGATCAAAGCACCACTAAAGGATGGAGCCTAAGAACTAGTTCCATAGCTCTTGTTTTTCACAACTAAATTTCTAAACTTTTCTCTCTTCAGGCTGCTTTCTATAATTTCTCCTCAATTATTTGTCTTGTATTGCTGCTTTCCAGTTGCTAATGGTATTTGTTTTAAAAAGCAGTAGAGATAAGTAGGAAGAGAGAGTGCTTCAAATTTTACTTAAGTCTCAGGCTCATTCTATTGTTTCTGGTCAGCTGGTTTGCGAATTATAAGCTGACCTTCTTTTTATGGCTTATCACTGTTAGCACAGCAGTTAGGGCATTTGCCTTGCACGTGGCTGACCCAGGTTCACTTCCTCTGTCCCTCTCGGAGAGCCCAGCAAGCTACCGAGAGTATCCCGCCCGCATGGCAGAGCCTGGCAAGCTACCATGGGATATTTGATATGGCAAAAACAGTAACAACAAATCTCACCATGGAGATGTTACTGGTGCCCGCTCGAGAAAATTGATGACCAAGGGAGTGACAGAGACAGTGACAGTGAAAACACATTACTGTCCCAAAGTAAAGAGCGTCATTGACTTTTGATTAACCATCTCACTTAGTGCTAGATGGGATAAAATCACAAGAAGCTAAGAGCTCAGTGACAGCTGACCCCACGGGGCGGGGGGGCGGGCGCGGAGCAGAAAATGAGGGTACAAACTAGAGAAAGGGACAGAGACATTGTCTATTGTCCAACAGGTTTTGCATGCAAGAAGCCAAAGTTTTAGCATCAACACCACTTGGTTCTCTAAGCACTATCAGGATCAACTCCTGAGCACTGAGCTTGGAATAGTCACTAAGCACCACTGGGTATCACCCAAGAAGCAGGGGAGAAAAATAAAAATCAGAGGGAAAGAGAAACTCCATGCTAAAATATAGAATAAGAATTTGGGGATCTCAAGCAGTGAAACCCACATAATCTCACAAACTTAAATCTAAACTATAAGTGAATTAAAGTTTTAAAAAAATCACTTTATCACTGTCACTGTCATCCCGTTGTTTATCGATTTACTCGAGCGGGCAGCAGTAACATCTCTATTCCTCATAGCCCTGCGATTTAAGCAGGTTCTCCTTACTCATCTTTCACAATGATTGGAAGCTCTTTCAGGGTCAGGGGAATGAGACCTATCGTTACTGTTTTTGGAATATCGAATACACCACGGGAAGCTTACCAGGCTCTGCCTGTGTGGGCGGGATACATACATATATATATTAAAAATAAGGAGATGTTTTATCCTTTTTTGGTCCATATTTAGTAGGGGAGATGTCATAATTATCTAGTAAATTGGTTCCTTCTATACAAGCAAATTGAAGCTTCCAGAGATAGGATGGTTCCTGAATTATCTGAACTGCTTGCCCAAACTAATCATGAATATTTATGAAATCTGAACCTCACTTTGTGCTCTATAAACACAGCCTGAATTATTCAGATTGTTTGTCTATACAGTAATAAATGAAAAATTCTCCTTATACCTTATTTTTAGTATTAAAAAATGGGCATTCTAATGTTTGGGTATAAAAACAGAATAAGGCCACTATATTTACCTCCTCTTACTCTATCACTCCATTAGCCTTGTTCGTATCAGGGAAATGGTTTTGTTTATGTTAAATATACAACTTGTGTTTGATTGTTTGATGGTTCAACACTATTTAACCTATGGCTATGCTTCATGCTTCAAATTACTTAAACCTTTAAAACATTTCAGTGATTGTGTAATTCAATCAGATAGCCTAGCAGGTGATTAATTGGAAACATCTGACACAGTGACATTGTAAGTCCCTAATTTAAAAGAGAAAGGGATTTCTCAGTGCTATTCTGAACTTCCTGGGCAGAGCAGTGACCAGAGTCTAAAATACAGTTAGCATTGGTCCTTAGGCTAGGAACATGAAAGGGGCAACATTTTTTTAAATGAACATACTTAAAATTGGTCTTAAAGATACATTATTTTATAATTAAGGCAACAAGGAAGATAAGACTAAATTATTTGTGTTATTTTATTCCAAAGTCTAACTACATTTGTTTATGTGCATATATAATATGGATATAATTATAATACATATATATGTAATTTTTCATTGAGCCCTGCAAGATAGCTTTACAATATTACTAAAGCCTGTTTTATTTTGCATGGTTTTTTTTTGCTACTGCATGCATTGAATAACCGTTAATCTTGCATGAATTTTATTTCAAGATTTTCTGTCATGAGATTCATTTAGGCTGCTTTCACCAGAGTTGGTGAGCATACCCAGTCAAGCATATTACCCTCATTTAGGGTTTGCTATGAAACTAAAAAAAATCCTTTAAGAGAAGTAACACTCGGGGGCTGGAACGATAGCACAGCGGGTAGGGCATTTGCCTTGCATGTGGCCAAACCGGGTTCGATTCCCAGCATCCCATATGGTCCCCTGAGCACTGCTAGGAGTAATTCCTGAGTGCAGAACCAGGAGTAACCACTGAGTATCACCGGGTGTGACCCAAAAAATCAAAAAGAAAAAAAAGAGAGAGAAGTAACACTAGCTTTATTTATTTATTTTTAAAAAGGAATTCTTGAGACTGTAGAGATAGTAGAGTAGTTAGGGCTGTTGCCTTACATCTGGGTTGACCAGGTTTCATCCCTGGCACTCAGTATTGTCCCCTGAGTCCTTCTAGGAGTGAGATAAGTAAAAAAAATTGAAAAAAAGGCAGGAGCCCGATTTTACCAACAGCCCAAAAGAAGATGGGAGAAACCATTTTTTAAGCTGTGCTGGATCTCCTCAGAAAGAACAGGAGAATGTAAGGTGGCATTTAAATTTCAGTTCCACTGTTTCAGGATATTTAATGAGAGGGAAAGATCTGCTTAACACCATGGCAAATGTTCTCAAGCTCTGGAAAACCTTAGAGTGTTAGAAGAGAGCCTAGAGGAGGCAGGTTTCTCACAGTCCATGGGTATCCAAGCTCAGCGAGGTGTAAAGATATACAAAGTCCTGGGAGCCATGACATTCCATTGGAGTTGTAGAAATTTGGAGAAAAAAAGTCCGAGTTTGTGGTGGTAGGGAATATAAGAATTCTTTTTGTTGTTGTTAAGAAGATAGAATCTTTTCTCTCTCAATAAAATCTTGAGAGACAACAGAAATCTGGGACAACAGAAATAGGAAGCATAAAGGGAAATCCACCATGTCTGAAATAAACTCTTCAATGAAAGTTTTTTATGTGAGCGTACTGACTGAGGGCAGGCAGAAGTAGCCCCATGGTTTGTGTAGCCAGTCTTGAGAGATAAGATTCCATTCTCCTGCACTGTAGAACTGTCGTCCTGTTGCTCATCAATTTGTGCAAGCGGGCACCAGTAACGACTCTATTGTGAGACTTGTTGTTACTCTTTTTGGCATATCAAGTATGCCAAGGATAGCTTGCCAGGCTCTGCCATGTGGGCGGGATCACTGTATCACTGTCATCCCGTTGTTCATCAATTTACTCGAGTGGGCACCAGTAATGTCTCCATTCCTCCCATGCCTGAGATTTTAGCAGCCTCTCCTTACTCGTCTTTCCCAATGATTGAAGGCTCTTTCAGGGTCAGGGGAATGAGACCTATGCATGCAGGATACTCTTGGTAGCTTGACAGGCTCTTAGTTAAAAAAAATTCTTGTATTCCCTACCACCACTGGTGATTTAATTAAAAAAAATATTTTTTTTAAAGGAGAGGTAAAGCGAACTATCCACACTACAGAGAAAACAACACAGAAAACAAGAGATCTGAACTTCAACAAACTTCAAAATGTGCCTGATGGGGCAGGGATGGAGGGGACACTGATGGCAGAATTGTTGCTGGGACACAGTATGTCTAAATCCCAAATATGAAAGAACTTTGTAAATTATGGTGTTTTAATAAAAGATTTTTTTGAAAGGAAAAAAATCTAAGAGGACATAAATGTACACCATTATTCTAAGCCTGAGTGGGTGATTCCCACTTAGGATCAAGCTCCCTGATCAGTAACCAAAAGAGAGTTTGCAACTGGATGGTAAAAACTAAATATATTTAGAAATAATAGAGGAATGATTCCTTAAATACTTTCTATTACCAAGGAAATTTTCTCTATCTTTTTTACTACAAAAGGTAGCACCTATTGCTTTATTTTATTAAGAAACTACAATTAAAATTTAAATATATATATGTATATATATGCACAAAAATTTTCAACTTCAAGTGTCAAGGAAACAATGGTGATTTTTTATGAAGGACCGTCAACTCATAATTCACTTCCTACTTCAAACTCATTGAACCTGCACAATGCGAAGGGCATGTGGTGACTAAAATCACTTATTTTGTATAAACTAATTGTGTAGATAATTCACAATTTGACCATGAGGTCTTTTGAAGTCAATGTAAATGAAAAAGCTATTTCCAATTAAATATTTAACATTTAAATTAAAAATCACCATAAAGCAAGCTTTCAAACATACATTTATTCCACTAGAGTTTAAATGACAGAGTGGCTTCTTTGAAATCTAGGTATTTCATACTTGACACATGACCTTGACAATGCAACGTTGATCATGGGAATGGTGAGGGGAACACACATATAGAAAAGTAAGCTAAGTCTCTGAAATTCCAAAATCCTGTAAACCAGTGAAAATCAATAAAAATAAAGTAAAAGAATAAAATGTGGCATTGAAAATACTCATCCATTTTTATAGTTCTTTTTAAAGGCGTCTTTATAAAAGATGCCCCCTGTTTTATTTATTTAGTTCTTTGTGGTTGGTGGATACCATAAAATATATTTGAAAGTAAATAAGTGTTTGGGGGCAGAGTTTACATTAAATCTGGGACAACAGAAATAGGAAGCATAAAGGAAAATCCACCATACCTGAAATAAACTCTTCAGTGAAAGCTTTTGATTTGAGCCTACTGACTAGGCCAGGGCGGGCAGAAGTAGCCCCATGGGGTGTGCACAGTTATAAATAGAGTTGTAGAAGATCCCCCCATGTACTCAATATATCATAGACTGAGTC
The DNA here is from genome assembly GCF_027595985.1 of Sorex araneus. Classification (NCBI taxonomy): domain Eukaryota; kingdom Metazoa; phylum Chordata; class Mammalia; order Eulipotyphla; family Soricidae; genus Sorex; species Sorex araneus. The sequence continues at coordinate 273,361,614 of NC_073302.1, read as the reverse complement.
AAAGACTTCCTCATCATTACAGGCCTTCAACTCTCCTTACAGACTTCCTGCAGAGACCACGAGCACACTTCTGACAAATTCCCAACAGTTTATTTGTCAGATATTTTATTCAAATTGTTTCCTTCTCCTTGCAGAGTACGCAAAAGAACAGCAATATCCCAGCCCCTCTGTCCCTCCTAACTGCGGTTTCTAGGGATAATGAGCAAATTTAGATCTTCATTACAATGTTAGTTTGTACAGCTGGCCCTATTTATTTTCCGTACCTTGCTATTGTAATCACCAGAACAAGAAGACTGACTCTAGATAAAAGTATTTATTTGGGGCCAGTGGAGCAAAAATATTCAGATGCTGAAATGGTGGGAACAGCTTAGCACTGTTCTGGAGGAGAGGGCCGGAGAGCTCATTATGTCTCAGCACACTGAGCATGTATGATCACCCATGCTCAGATGGCATTTCAAAGAAGGATATTTTTAATTATAATCTTTTCTCACTCAGTGTTTTCAAGGAGACAGCAATTACTGCCGATGTTTTTCTCTTTCTAGAGTTGTAATCTTGGTGGCAAATTCTTCAACACTTAGTATTTATTGACACAGTTCACTGTAAATATCCAAGATAAAATCTAACAGAAATATTCAGACAACTGAAACTTAATCAGTATCTCATAAGAACTGCCACTTTAAAATTTTAGTGTGCATCATGGCAATCATACCTAATATTAAATTGTATCCTTCAAAATTACTCAGGGTAGATCTTTAACATTATTACCAGACACATACTCAGAAATCAACTACATGAGGTGATATATTTGTTATTTGCCTTGACCTTGGCAATCATTCCACAATGTAAATAAATCCAACGTATTGTGCACTTTAAATCTTTATAATAGATATAATATGTATTCATTATATAATAATATTTTAATTGCTCTTCAATAAAGTTTTTAAAAAGAAATGTTGGTAAGTATTTATTAACAAAAGCATTTTATGATAAGAGCAACCACAGTAACAAGCTAAATTTGTACCACAACGCATAGTGTGTACAAGGAAGTTTCAAATAACAGTGTTTAAAAAAATTCCCTTAGCATATCAGGAAAACTTCTTTGTCTTGAAAATGAAATATAATCCTGTAACTCGGGAGCAGATTTGTGAATTCCAAATCTAGAATTTGGTATAGGCTCGAATTACACCAGAAACAATGTCCTGCATGCTATGGCCATTCTGCAAGATGTTCTTCTTTGGTTAATCTGACAGAATCACTGGCTTCTTTTATTGAGTTAGTGTACATTGTCAGTTTTCTCAAACTACTGACAGCCAAGTGTTCATACTCAGAGAAGCAGTTATTATTTATGGAAGTACTAAGTATGCTACACATGGATGTAATGTTACATATACAAAGTAAAGGAAGGGGATAGAGCTACAATACAAGAATTAAGACATGTGGCTTGTATGTAGCTGACCCATGTTGGATCCCAGGCACCAATTGGTTCCCCAAGGGTTGTCAGATGCAGCTTTGGAACCCCTCTAGCAGAGGCCATCCCCAAAGTAGTAAAGATTATCCCTTTTAAAATTAATTTCCTTTTTCTTCTTTTTGGGTCACACTGGCGATGAACAGGGGTTACTCCTGGCTCTGCACTCAGGAGTTACTCCTGGCAGTGCTTGGGGGACCACCTGGGATGTTGGGAATTGAAGCCGGGTCGGCCGCATGCCAGGCAAATGCCCTACCCTCTGTGCTATCACTCCAGCCCCATTAATTTTCCTTTTAAATATTTAATGCACTCTGACTTACTGTTCATTATAGGGTCTCATGCATACAGTGTTCCAAATCTATACCTTCCACCAGAGTGTCTACTTCCCTCTACTTATTGTCTCAGTCCTTGTGCCATACCCCACCATGATCAGCTAAATTTTGCAGAGATGGTTTTGTTCCTTTTGGTCATTTGCTGTTACCTTACTATCTTTATTTATATCCCACATATACAAGGATCAATCTGTATCTGATCGTTCCCTTCTGACTAGCCACTTAACATGATACTCTCCAGATCCATCATTGTAGTAGCAAATTGCATGATTTCATATTTTCTTCTAGCTGAGTAATATTCCATTTGTGTATATATCTTTATCTATCTATCATCTATCGATCTATCTTTCCATCTATCAATCTGTCTATCTATCTATTCAATATACACCATAGTTTCTTTATCCAGCCATCTGTTCTTTTACACTTGTGTTGTATTCAGGTTTGGGCTAATGTGAATGGCATTGCAATAAACATAAGAGTGCATATGTCTTTTCAAAATAGTGTTTTGGGAACTTTAGGTGTCTTTAAGATGTCCAGAATTTCTGGGTCATATGGAAGCTCAGTTTTTTATAAAGTTTTTTTCTATCTTCAATTTTTTATAAAGTTGTTCACAATAGTTACATTCAATATTCCAACACCAATTCCACCACTATATTTCAAATTATTCTACCCCGATCCCCAAACCCTCAAAGCAGAGTATAATAATTTGCTTTGTATTGCCTGTAATGAATAGTCCGATCCAAAAGTTTCCTTAGAGGAAAGTGTGTGAAGATTGTTGTATCACCTTGGAGCCATTAAGCCCTTGTAGAGAGCATAAAAAGTTGAATTTATGGCCACATGCTTCAGAAATTCTAAAATTTTAAATAGGGTGATACAACAATAATTAAATTTCTAACTGGATGATGACTTTGGGGTTTGAGACATCTCTGCACATGTTACTTTCTTCCTCTTCTAAGGTTTGTTTGTGAGCCTCTGGATTATGGCTGCTAATGAACTTCAATGGCATCAGAGGCAGTTCATGAGTGTGACTACCAGCTACTTGGAAGTGCTGTAAGATGGGGGGAGGTCACCCATTCCCAGCTCTGGGCAAGTGTGGAGGTTTCAGTTACCCAAGTCCCACATACTTGGGTTTTTCAGCAGATTCACTCATGGATGATGTTCCTTGAGCTTGTGGAGACTGGCCGTGAGCATGGTGGCAATTAAGTTCTGGAGGTTTTTGGCTGCCGGGATTTTTATGGGGGCCGGGTGGTAGGACTCGCCTGCTCCCTCCAGATTAGCCCACATGAGATAACCTGGTATCTCTGCAGCATATTGCTCTCTTCCTCTTCCAAGGTTTATTTGTGACTCTTTTTTTCCCCAAAGATGTTGAAGCAGTTAATATTCTCACCGGTAGTTCATGATGGTTCCTTTTCCCCCACATTGCTGCAAAACACTGGCTGCTTTTTTTTTCTGCTTTTCAGGTGACACCTGGTGATGTTGCACAGAGGTTACTCCTGGCCCTGCACTCAGGAATTACCCCTGGTGGTGCTCAGAGGACCATATAGGTTGCTGGAAATCAAACCTGGGTCAGCCATCTGCAAGGCCCTACCCACTGTACCATAGGTTCAGCCCCTGCTTTTGTTTTTTATGTGTGACAGTCTAGAGTGAGGCGATACCTCATTGTTGTTTTGATTTGCATTTTCCTGATAAGTGATAAAGAGCATTTTTCCCCATATGTATATGTTATCTGTACATCACCTTGTAGGACGTGTCTATCAATTTATTTTCCCCACCTTTTGATGGGGTTGGGTTATGTTGCTGTTGTTAAGTTTTATAAGAGCTTCATGTATCTTGGGTATTAACCATTTGTCTGATGAGATGTGGGCAAATATTTTCACCTAATCTGTGGAGTGTCTTTTTATTCTTGTCATTGTTTTGTGTGTGTGTTTGTGTGTGTGTGTGTGTGTGTGTGTGTGTCAGAAGCTTCTGAATTTCAGAGTTCCATTTCTTTATATTTGTTTTCAGTTGCTTGGCTAATGGAATCAAGCCATTGAAGATGCCTTTAGATAAGTGTCATGCAGGACTTTCCTATGATTTCCTCAATATACTTTATGAATTATGAACTCTGTAATCCATTTTGCTTTTTTGTGTGTGGTGTGAGATAGGGATCTGGATTCTTTCTTTATTTTTATTACATTATATGACCAGTTTTCCCAGAAAAAAATTTGTTGAAGAGGCTTTCCTTGCTCTAATTTATACTCTTTTCTTAGCAAGTCATCATCAGTCCAGATGAAAACATTGACAATGATTTCTAAGAAAGTGTTAAGGTAAATAAAATATCCATCTGGCAAAAGAAAAATATAAACACATGATAAAGATTTTGAAAATAACATAAGGGCTGTAAAGATTTTCATAAGCACACATAAACACTTCACAGGTCATTAGAGACTAAAATAAAAATTTTTTCTATAGAATATCTCAGAAATAAAATAAAATGACACAGTATTGTGTGATTTATGGTTTACACAGAAATAAATTGACTATGCTGATTGCCTCTTTATTGTGGACCAGAGATGCTGATGTAAAGAATTTTTTGCTCACCACTTGGTTCACATACCTCTAAGCCTGCATGTTCCAACTTTAGAAGGTTAATAGATATATGTTTTAAGCAAACTAGCTAATCAAACCACAAAAAGTATCTGTACTCCTCATATGGCTTTGTATTACTTCAGACACTAGATACAGTAGAGAAAAAATATTTCCTCTCTGGGGGAAATCAAGCATTTGAAAAGAGTTTTCTAGAATAAGAGGAAATTGGTCACCCACTAGATGCTATGTTTTTGAGGTTTCCATTTGACTCATTATAATTTAGGGATTGAAGATTCATCCCTCTAGAAGACTTTGACATGACATTTTGTCATGTGATGTACCACTGCTTATAAAAATTATTTCTAAGTTGAAAGAGTGCCAAGGTACAATCTGCCTCTTGGCATCTGGCTGAGACATTTTTGTTTATTGAATTTTTTTGTGCCACCTAATAGAGGAGCCAAATTGTATTTTTGACTGGAAATAACTCTCTTTTGGAGACCATCAGTGATTTAATGAAGACACTCTTGTAAGTGTTCTGTAGCACAGCTGAAATTTCACTTACCTTATAGCTCTAGGCCATTGGTTTAAGTCCAAGTTGACAATTTCAGCTTGTTAAGTCTCTGGTGGACAGAAGTCCACAACATAAACCCATTGTACATAATCTTGTAATTTTGGCAGTCCCTACATTGAAGATCCTCAGAATAGCTAGTAAGATAAAATACATTACTCCAAACAAAAGGCAGTGGGTGATAAAGAAGGATTTAAACTTCTTTTAAGAGCAGCACCAAAAAACATTAATAAATATGAATTCTTTCTCACAATTATAATACCTTCCCCTTAAATATTGATACATTTTAATGAAAAGGAAGATGAAGGCATTAATCATAATTTTTATAGCTAAGAAATGGCAATAAATGAGTAACTTAAAAGAAAGGTTACATACATTTTTTGTTAAGTAATAAAGGTATTGAATAAGTTTGTTTTGAGTAAACATCTTATATTTACCAATATACTACAGTTTGCAAATTAAAGAAAGTTACAAATCTTCTCTTTAAAAGAATCTACTAAAATGTATAAACATAATTAAAATCAGGAATAGAAAAAAAATGCTGTCCTTCAGCAAAATACTTAATGGTTTGAAAACCCAGCAAGTATTCCTTCCATCTGAAATAATTATTAAGTCTAGGATGCATAGGATGCATAGTGCCTTAGATGATGAGAACAAGTCAGCTTTTTTCTATTGTCAGAGAAATTGCTAACATATAACTTCATTTTACACCTGGCACTGAGGTTTGACTCAGAGACAAAATAAAATAAATACTAAAGCCCTAGATGAGAATTGAACTTACTCCCAATCATAACCTCCATGACAGTCACCTTAGGACAATCATGGAAGCTCAAAGAAGATCTTTATTAATATTGTGCGAGTTTCACGCACCATAATGGAAATGAAATCACATGTGCAGGCTGAGGATATGATGGCATTGAACACTGAGCTTCATTGTTCCTACTTCTCACCTCTGCTTTCCTTTCAGGGAAGCCCCATCCACAACCTCTTTCCATACATGCAGCTGGACCTGCAGAATTGTTCAAGAGGAGAATCAGAGAATGGAAAACTAGCTATCCTATCATTTTCACATCTCTACAACTAAAAGGGCTGGAGCAATAGCACAGTGGTGGGTGTTCGCCTTTCACGTGGCCGACCTGTGTTCGATTCTTCCACCCCTCTCAGAGAGCCCGGCAAGCTACCGAGAGTATTGAGCCCGCGAAGCAGAGCCTGGTAAGCTACCCATGTGTATTGGATATGCCAAAAACAGTAACAATAAGTCTCTCAATGAGAGACGTTACTGGTGCCCGCTCGAACAAATCGATGAGCAACAGGATTACAGTGATGCAACTAAAAAAAAAGGCAATCTCTCTAACTTTTATAGATTCAATTATCTTTTCATTCATTTAATAGATTACATTCTCCTTGATAGATTAGATTTAAAAAATTTAATGGAAATCTACTGACAGCAAAATTCCTGCTGTTCTTCAGGAGTCACTGTTGAGTGGCTTCTCCTTCAAGTTTTTTTTTTTTTTGCAGGGGGGTGGTGCCTTGGGTGTGGGGAGGTCACTCAGCTTTCACACCTCCTTTAAGATTATATTTCTGGGGCCAGAGTGATAGTGTGGTGGTAAAGGCATTTGCCTTGCATGCAGTAGGCCTGGGTTCAATCCCCACCATCCCATACGGTTCCCTAAACCCCACCAGGAGTGATCCCTGAGTGCAGAGCCAGAAGTCAGTGCTACCTGGTGTGGTACCAAAACCAAAACAACAACAAAAAATTTCCCTTTAATCCTGGTAAGTAAATAATTCTCTACTTTAGCAAAGTCCTGGAGCATTTCCTCCAGGGCAGCGTGCCCAGAAAACCAACTCAGGGAACTGCAAGACCCCACCCCCCAAACTCGGCCAAGGTGCCCCCCAGCACTCAGGACAGAGGGAATCCCCTGCAAGCATTAGGACTACATGAGAAGTGAGACTTTTTTTGTTTTTTTTAATCATTGTGAGAAATAGTTACAAAGCTTTCATGTTTGAGTTTCAGTTATACAATGATGGAACACCCATCCCTCCACCAGCGAGCTCCAAGATGAAGTGCAGGAGTGAGACCTTCATCTTGCTCAGGCCCGGACACAGCCAACTCCCCCACAGGTATAGTGGGGGCAGGAGGCGTGGACTCCAGGGAGGCAGCCGCTCAGTGGCTGCAGTTATTTTTCACTTTTCCAGCACTTTGGTCTCATGTCTCAATCTCCATTATCCAGTTCTGTGGAGGACAGCCAGGCTATCCCAAACATATTAGGCCCATAGTCCACTAGCCTACTCCAATCTCACCCAAATGATGGTGAACACAGGAAAGTTAACAAGCCTAATATAAAAAGAACCCACCCTCTGAAGCTACACTAGAGGCCTTATATAAGTCACAGAGTAGCACCAAAGAGGAAGATAGTATTTTATTTTATTTTTTTAAAATTTATTTATTTTTAATTAGTGAATCACCGTGAGGGTACAGTTACAGATTTATACACTTTTGTGCTTATGCTTCCCTCATACAAAGTTCGGGACCCCATCCCTTCACCAGTACCCATTCTCCACCACCAGTAAACCCAGCATCCCTCCCACCCTCCCCAATCCCATCTCCCCCCACCCCACCCTGCCACTGTGGCAGGGCATCCCCTTCTGTTCTCTCTCTCTAATTAGCTGTTGAGGTTTGCAATAAAGGTGTTGAGTGGCCACTGTGCTCAGTCTCTAGCCCTCATTCAGCCCGAAACTCCCTTCCCCCGCATGGCCTTCAACTACATTATAGTTGGTGATCCCTTCTCTGAGTTGCCCTTTCCCCAGAATGTGAGGTCAGTCTCCAAGCCATGGAGTCAACCTCCTGGTACTTATTTCTACGATTCTTGGGTGTTAGTCTCCCACTCTGTTATTCTATATGCCATAGATGAGTGCAATCTTTCTATGTCTGCCTATCTCTTTCTGACTCATTTCACTTAGCATGAAACTTTCATGCCGATCCACTTGAATACAAAATTCATGACCTCCTTTTTTATAACAGCTGCATAGTATTCCATTGTATAGAGGTACCAAAGTTTCCTCAACCAGTCATCCGTTCTGGGGCATTCGGGTTTTTTCCAGATTCTGGCTATTGTAAACAGTGCTGCGATGAACATACATGTGCAGATGTTGTTTTGATTATACTTTTTTGCCTCTCTGGGATATATTCCCAGCAGTGGTATTGCTGGGTCAAATGGGAGCTCAACCTCTAGTTTTTTGAGAATCGTCCATATTGTTTTCCAGAAGGGCTGAACCAGTCGGCATTCCCACCAGGAGTGAAGAAGGGTCCCTTTCTCCCCACATCCTCTCCAACAGCGGTTGCTTTTGTTCTTTGGGCTGTGTGCTAGTCTCTGTGGTGTGAGGTGGTATCTCGTGGTTGTTTTGATCTGCAGGAAGATAGTATTTTAGAAGGAGAAAAGGTGACCACCATCCACCGAGCTCATGCAGAATCCTTTCTTGCAGCCAAAGAGGGACACTGATAGTGAACTGGAGGGTCCCACCCCCATACTACCACAGCAACATGGAGGGAAGCGAATCCATGAAGAGTGGATGAAGAAACAAATTCAATCTCTTCAATAAAGAATTCAGAGATGAAATGTTGAGGATGTTCAATGAACTCAAAGGAGGGGTGGAACAGGCATCCAGTAAATTAAAGGAGGACATGAAAGAAACAGTGGAACAGCCAGCCAATAAAATATAGGAAGAAATGAGAGCAGAAATAATAAAGCTACAAACAGAATATTTGTAGAGGATTTGATAGATGAAATAGCAAAGGCACCTCCAAATAATATATATTAAGCTTTATTTTCTAGAGTTTTTCTTTCTAGGTCTTGTTATGCCCGGGACAATGGGGTTCCAAGTGGTGAGATGAACAGAGATACGGACAGGCTAATGCAAAAGCTGTCACTGTCACTGTCATCCTGTTGCTCATCGATTTGTTCCAGTGGGCACCAGTAATGTCTCTCACTGTGAGACTTATTGTTACTGTTTTTGGCATATCCAATATGCCACAGGTAGTTTGCCAGGATCTGCCATGGGGGATCGATAAAGCAGTAGGAGTTATTATTCCAGTTAATGGGGGTCTACTATCTCACCCACAGAGTGATCTCTTGATAGCAACCCCGACTCCGAGTAGCAAGCCGTTTATATAGAGTTTGATTACATAAGCAGGATATGCCTTGCAGTTCCAAGAAAACCTTACTCATGGACCAAATAAGGGTGTCTGTAAAGTGTCTAGGGTATGCTGTGGGTCTGATAGGATTGTGGTTACTAGGTACATTGTCTGTGGTTTCTGGCACATTGTAATTGATTGAGCCCACTAGCTGGGTCCATGAACTTTTCAGGTGGGTTCAGGTTGGCTAGTTACACATTGTTTAATTTCTGGGAAACTGAAACTACTTCAGTTCCACAAACTGAACCTGAGGCCCACCTGATTTTTCTCATTTCTGCTGCCTGTCATGGTGTCAGTTTCGCCCTTACAGTTTCCCCAAATAGAGTTGATTATTCTGAGACCACTGAGTCTTTATTGAGGAATGCTCCAAACCTGTAATTATCCCCCATGGAAAGTTGACTATTTGTTTTGCTATTGCCAAAATCTATGATATTGGTACAAAGTGGAGATCTAAAAATATTTATTTTAATTAATATCAAATACCTCTTAATATTGGCTCTTGAATGAATGCTTGCTTACTACTCTCTACAACTTGCTTATATTAAAGATGACTACATGAGAAAACACTGTTTAAAGACAAGTAGATAAATGATCTCTCTGTCCCACAGTACTGAAAGGTATAAGGTCCAGCCACCAAGTTGACTTTGCTTAATTAATTTAGCTCTAAGCAGTAAAGGTGTTAAAGGACTTTTCACTAAAGGAAAAGTCAGTAATGGTCAGTTTAATGAGTCAAGTTGACAAGCATAGGTCCCTAGTTATTCAATCATATATTAATCTGGGTGTTCCTCTAATGGTATCTTGTAACTGTTATTGGCTTCTATAATTAAAACTGACTCTATCTAAGGATTATCCTGGGAATTCTGAGTGGGCATGATTCAATCTATTGAAAGAACTGAGGTTTTAGGTTCTATCTAAAACTTTGCTCTCTGCTCTTCTCGATGGCCTTCTCTAAAAAAGAATCTTAGACTATTCTATCATTGGGAAGCCAACTGATTACAATAAATCTCTTCACAAATATTTCCAATGATTTTCATCATCATCCCTTTGATCATCGAATTTCTTGAGCGGTCTCAGTAATGTCTCCATTCGTTCTACCCTGAGATTTTAGAAATCTCTCTTTACTCATCCTTTCCAATGGTGCTGCATTGGAGGCTCTTTCAGGGTCAGGGGAATGAGACCTCAATGATTTTTTTTCTTAGCTAAAACTTCAAGGATACAAATGTATTGTCAATTAATTTTTAACAAAAATTTTATGCCACAATTCATTCAGTAACTCCCCCAATATCTTCTATTTTCAAATAAAAGTCTTTATTTTTCTTCTTTCCCCTAATTTCATGAAATCCCTTAATTCGTTTTCTATTGAATATGACATTTAGAATATTTTTAAACCTCTTTTCTAGCCTGTGATCCTATAATATACATTTTCTGTCCCTTGTTGAATAAAAGCCAATAAAAAAAGAAGCTTTGATAGATTCTACCTGAAAAAATTTTTACTAAAAATGTAAGAAACCAAAGTATTTTCAAAAAGCATGATAATCGAGAGGTAAACTCTTATTTTGCAATTATCTTAATTCCTGACTCTGTACCCAGGAATCACTCCTGATGGTTCTTGTGGGGGACCATATGGATGTAATGTAAGTAAAAATCAATTAAGATGTTTCAAAAATTTCTCTACATTCAGAAGACAACATTTTTTTGTTTCAAATATAATTAAAGTTTTATTTTTTTCTTTGTTTCCTTTTCAGTGACTGTGAAGAACAAAATTACGAAGATATTTATGACTGAGCTTCAGGCATATGTTGTTCCAACATGACTCCCTTCACCAGTACTCACTCCCCTCCACCAGTGTCCCGAGTTTCCCTCCCATCCCGTAGCCTGCCTTTGGGACAGACATTTTCTCTCCCCCCATTGTCAGGAGGAAACTTTTCTAGATCACTTTTGAATTAGTTGTTGGTGGTTGTGACTTTTAATACAACATTGTCTTTTGTTCTGCTGAAAGAGTACGTAATGCCCCAAGTATTAAAAGAGTGTTCTGGTTTTGAATCCAGGCTGTTTTCCCAAGCCACTGTACGGCGAGTATTCATGCCAACACTTCCTTCTTTTTCTTTAAAGAAAATGCCTCCTAATCTTTGTTACTATTTCCATAAAATGACCTAAAATTTTACATACTTTATTAAACATTGCACAATAACAGTATCTGTTTCTGGTGTGCTTCACTATAAATCGGTGACTATGACAAAATGTAAATATTCACCACTGAGTCTTACTCCCTGCTTCAGCATGCAGTATACAGTTGAGCCCCACTTATTCTAGAGACTGCTTGTTGGTTATAGTATAAAAGCAATTTTTCTCTAATTAGTTCATCTTTGTCTTTTTTTCTGTTTGTACTACATGAGTGATCATGGTGTCTCCCCTGCAAGGTAAGCGATAGCACAGTGGGTAGGACAATTGCCTTCCACATGGCTCAATTCCTCTGCCCCTCTCGGAGAGCCCGGCAACCTACTGAGTATCCTGCCTGCACTTCAGAGCCTGACAAGCTACCTGTGGCGTATTCGATATGCCAAAAACAGTACAACAAGTCTCACAATGAAGATGTTACTGGTGCCCACTAGAGCAAATCGATAAGCAACGGGATGACAGCGCTACAGTGCTTTAATTATCTATTATTTGTCTGTCTTAATTCTTGTGCTGTGGCTATAAATAATCTTTTATTTTTTTTCTTTTTGGGTCACACCTGGCGATGCACAGGGGTAACTCCTGGCTCATGCACTCAGGAATTACTCCTGGTGGTTCTTGGAGGACCATATGGGATGCTGGGAATCGAACTCTGATCAGTCACATGCAAGGCAAATGCCCTACCCACTGTGCTATCTCTCCAGCCCCAAGCTTTTATTTTTTAATGTCAACAGAAGTTTACTAGTTGTTAAGTGATTTTAGAGAACTATATTTTAATGGCATAGTTGTTACCCTGGCATTATGTTTACAATGCTCACTAAGTGATGTTAATGACTTTTGAAACTTTCAGAAGGATTGTTAATGCAATCTAATTACAACCCCCCCAAGTAATACTAAGAATTAAGATGAGCCAGGCTGAGCATCTTTTACATGGGAAAAAGATCTCATTCTATAGAACTCACATACTGTCTTTTAAAATCCGGTTTAAGTATAATTACCAGACATATATAAACATCTTATAAAAAAACATAGCAAAGGTGGTTTAATTGATTTTAAATAATTATCCATAAAGGTAAAAACTATTTTTTGTTCCACCATCACTTTCACTGATGAAACTGATTATTATATTTCTTTTTTGCTTATTTTCCTTTGCTTTCTTAGTTTCTGCTATAGGAGGTCATTCAATATTTATTAGGCATGTTAAATTTGAAGCAACTCATAACTTTGTAAATTCTTGTGGGAGAATGTTGTCCAACTTGTTGAAGATTACAATGATTTATTATATTTGATAGGGCCTAAAAACAATAAAATCTATTTATCCAATTGTTGAAATGGTGAATACCATAGAGAACAAACCATTCAGCACAAATTGGACAAACCGCACGTCCCAATCCCTACTTAATTAGATAGAGGTTATTTGAAATTCAACTTTCAAGCTAACCTCACTAAAAGACAAATGCTATGGGCTATTTTTGGATTTAAAGAATTTTGTTGCTCACTTCTGCAGAAGTACCCAAGTTCTTATTCTGAGAGATATGATACCAAGTGTATTAGGCAAAACCAAAAATTTACACGTTTTTTTAAAATGCAGAGAGCAGGGTAGATTAAACACAGGCTGCATGTGTGGAAGCAGACCTTTTAAAAGAGCTAATGGGCAAGGAACTCTCCAGGAGGAAGAAATATTGATAATATTCTTTCAATTGCTTAATCAGAGATCTTTAATAATAGGTTACTAGGCAGAGGAGAATTTTGAGAGATGTAGATGTAGATCTGACTCTCTGTCAGGATCAAAACTATGGTTTGCTTTTCACATTCTAAATCTATTACTTTTGCTTCAAACTTTATTTCACTACTTCCTTGCATATTCTCCAGTAGAACAAAATTAGCTAGCTCATGTTTCTTCCAATCCAGTTTATGAATTGCCAACTCCAAAATGAGTGAGAGAAGAGGGACAGACATAGAATGATTGTACTCATTTGTGAAATATAAAATAAATAGCATGAGATTAATATCCAAGGCCAGGTGAAACGAAGGCCAGGAGGACTGTTTAATGGCTAGAAATTTGCCACAAGTGTGTTTGGAGACAAGGTCAGTTAGGACAGGAAAGGAACCACTATGATAATGATAGTAGGAAATGATCACTCTGGACAAGTACTGAGTGTTGAAAATAGGTAAAGGGATATACATGACAACTTTCAGTATCTGTATTGTGAACCATAAGGCTCAAAAGGAAAAAGAGGAGAAAAGAAAAAAAAAGAAAAAGAGGAGAAAAGAGCGGGGGAGACAGGGAGAGGGAGAAAGATAAAGGGGGGAGAGAAAGAGAGAGAAGGATAGAGGGAGGGAGAGGGGGATGGAGGGAGGAGGGGAAAGAGAGAAACAGAGAGAGAGAGAAAGAGAGAGAAGAAAAATACTTGCCACCAAGGCAGGTGGGAGTGGAGTGGGAGGGAAACCGGGGACATTGATGGTGGGAAATGTACACAGGTGAAGGGATAATGGAAAATTATATAACTGACACCTCATCATGAACAATCTTGTAACTGTGTATCTCACTATGAATCAATTAAAAACATTTTTTGAAAAATTGAATTGCCAACTACAAGTCTTTGTAGGTTTTAATCCCTAGCCAGAAGGCTTCTTTTTCACCATTTAGTAAATTATATCTTCCCAAACCTAGCCACTTTCTGGCTTCTAGTGATGACTATATTTATCACATTTTCAGTTTTTATCACATATCACTTAAAAATATTTTTCAATTTGAATTCATGTACATATATATTTCCCTAATAAAGCAGTTGATTATTTGAGGCCAGGGACCAGATGCTATCCCTGGATATTTTTTTTTGAAGTTCTCAATTTTGTGCAATATTCTATGAATCCAATCATTACTTAGCTGGCTCATGAATAATTGGAAAAACACTGTGATCACAGATACTCCTCACAGCTAAGAAGTAAACCCATCCTCTAGAGATTACAGAAAAATCTAAGAGACTCAGCCATTTATCTCAGTCAAAATTAATTAAGGTTGCTTTCTTCTAAGAGATATTTGATTATTACTCAATACTTTTTGCAGATAATTTGATTTCTATTTGTTAGATAATAATGAAATAAATTATTTTAAAAAAGAAAATTGGGAGAATGTTTTGGAAGAGACAATTCAATAACCACAAATTTCAGTGTGTAAGAACAATAAATTATATCCTTTTATAATGACGCTAATTCACTCTGGGTTTTAAATGATTCTAATTCCTCTTTACACTCATGGAGAGTTCTCCCAAAGTAGGAAACATATCGATACAATGGAATTGAGATGGATGAGGGATGCATTTGTTAATTTCCTCTAAATAAATAAAAGCAGCCTTGGAAATAACAGCACAAATCCCTTTCTACTGAGAGACTGTTTGCAATGTGACTGCAAAAATAAATAAAAACACATATGTATGTAAACAATGAAGCATTAACGTGCAAAGTCAGCCAAAGAATGTTATAGGAACTACTGGTTTTTCTTGTGATCTTAGGCAAAAATCATGCCTACGAAAGCCAAGATTCCTCATGATCCATAATATTTTTACTCATACTTAAATTCTGTGATCAAATGACTAAAATACATTTTATTTCTATTTATTAGATATACTCTTTTATGATTTGAAAATGAATGCACTGTCACTAAGGAAAAGCATAAAATTAATATTCCCAGTATGATTGAAGCGCATGTTAATCAGCGGACAAAATGGACAATTGGTATGGCAAGCTCACCTTTTGGGCTATGCTTACATGGTAGGCCTGGGCATGCATGGTCAGATGGAGGCAAAAGAAGAGAATAGCAATATATTCTAGAAAAATGTCTAAATGGATTTGAGATATTTGGCTATCTTTGTTTTGCTCCTGTGTCCATTTCTAAACTTATCGTAATTAGAATTGCTCTGAGTTGTACTGTTCCGAAGCATTTTCCATTGATAACTCTGAATCGTAGCCTTTCATTTTAAAATAGGTTTTTAAAAATAAACCTTTCCTACGTGTTTTTAAAAATCAGCCTCAAGTGTGATCTCAGAGATCAAGGCAAAACCCCACAGTCCCCACTAGTGATCAAAGTTTGATGACCTCCAAATAACAGAAAACACAATAAGTGGACTTTAGATCACAAGAACAAAAAAATGCCCAGAAGCTACTCGAGTCACTGCTGGTGTTCTTTACTGAGGAGCATTTTTATGACAGAAGAAGAAAGCACAGGCTGTCAAGAGGCGGCAACTTCCAATTCCTTGGTCTGAAGGCTCATTCTGAGCAGCCAAACAAATAGGTTATACACCTACACAGGCACAGAAGAAAAGATGTAGAACGACCGAGGGTGTGGCTGACCTTAAGGATAAGAATTAAAGAAGGGAGCAAAAGCAGATCAGAAGCAGAAATTCAAGCTCGAAATTAGCAGTCATGTAGCATGCACAGTTCAGCTGCACTGAGAAAATTGGAATCTGTAGACGAGGCTTTCTTTAAGAATTCTTTGTCTTGAGAGCCCATCCCTCCACCAGTGTCCATTCTCCACCATCAATGAACCCAGTATTCCTCCCATCCCCCAATCCCATCCCCCCCACCCACCCCCGCCTCTGTGGCAGGGCATTCCCTTTTGTTCTCTCTCTCCTTTTGGGTGTTGTGGTTTGCAATAGGGGTATTGAGTGGTCATCATGTTCAGTCTCTGTCTACTTTCAGTACACATCTCCCTTCCCACGCGGGATCTCCAATCACATTTTATTTGGTGTTCCCTTCTCTATTTGGGATGCCTTTCCCCCTCAGTGACTCACTAATTAAAAAATAAATTAATTAAAAAAAAGAATTCTTTGTCTCAGGCCAAAGAGAGTATTCTCTGATTTGTTTTAATTTTTAAATTTAAATTTTTTATTTCACACACCATGGTTTACAAAACTGTTATTGGGGAGGGGGGCGGCTGTAATACATGAAACATTCCAGCACTACACCCACTATAAAAGTATCAGCTTTCCTCTACCATTCTACCATTCCCCAACTGTCCCTACTTCATCCCTTGTTCCTGGTCGGCTTCCTACAGGAAGTTCTATTTCTATTGTCTTTGGCCATTTATCGTTCCCTTATTATGATTGTTTTGGACATGGGGGAAATACCTAAATGAGCTTAGGGTTTACTCCCAACTCTGCACTCAGTGATTACTTCTGGAAGAGCTCAGGGAATGATATGTAGTGCCAGGGATCAAGTTCAGGTTGACCTAAGCACAAGCTAAGTGTCCTACCTTTTTTTATGCTGTCTCTCCACACCCTACTATGATTCTTTATGTCTGACATATGAGAGAGATCATTCTGTGCTCATCCTTCCCCTTTTGACTAACTTCACTCAGCATGATTCCTTCCAGATCCATCCACGTGGCAGCAAATTGCATGATCTCAATTTTTCTTAATGTTGAATACTAGTCCAGTTTGTGTATGTATAGTTTCTTAATCCAGTTTTCTGTTCTTGAAAACTTGAATTTTTTCCTGATTTTTGCTGTTGTGGGTAGTGCTCCAATGAGCACGGGTGTGTAAATGTCTTTGTTTAGTAGAGTTTGGGGGGTTCCTGTGATAGATGCCAAGAAGTGGGAACGCTACGTCATTTGGAAGCTCAATTACTAGCTTTTAAAAATGTTTTAAATTTATTTAGATTTTGGCCACAGGAAGTGATGCTCAGGGATTATTTCTGGCTCTGTACTCAGGAATTACTCCTGGTGATGCTCAGTGGACCACAAGGCATGATGGGGATGGAAGCAGGGAAGGCTGTGTACAAAGTAAGTACCCTACCTGCCATACTCATTCTGGCCCCTTAAGTCCTAGTTTTTTTTGAGAAAGTGTCTATATTGTTTTCCAATTGACATCCCCACCAGCAGTGAATGAGTGTGGGTCCCTTTACTTCCATATGAATGCCAATACTACTTGTTAAATTCCTTGTGATATGTGCCTATCTCACTGGTATAAGATGCTATCTCATTGTTTTGATTATAATGGATCAAATAAACTGATATATGAAGCATGTTCTTTGTCTTTATGACTAAAATTTTTTTTCAGAATAAAAATCACTACTACATTATTCTTGATCAAGAAAGTATTCATGGAAGGTCCTCAGTCATTTGTATGATTACCAAAACTGTCGTCCCGTTGTTCATCGATTTGCTCGAGTGGGCACCAGTAACGTCTCCATTGTGAGACTTGCTGTTACTGATTTTGGCATATTGAATACACCATGGGTAGCTTGCCAGGCTCTGCCGTGCAGGCCGGATCCTCTCGGTAGCTTGCCGATCTCTCCAAGAGGGACGGAGGGATTGAACCTGGGTCAGCTGCGTGTAAGGCAAATGTCCTACCCGCTGTGCTATCACTCCAATCCAATTACCCAAACATTCTGCAGAATTTTTTTTTAAAAATACAATCAGGAACTGAGGAGATAGCACAGCAGGTAGCATGCTTGCCTTCATGAGGCTGACTGGGGTTTGATCCGCAGCATCCCATATAGCCCACCTATGGGGTGCATGGTCAAGCATAAACCTTGAGCATTGCTGAACGCAGCCCCCAAACAAAACACACACAAAATTTATTTAAAATCTTTATTAATTTAAGATTCAATAATTTAAAATTACTGTTTCACTATAGACTGTTTCACTGTCTATGCAATGCTTAGACTTCAATTTTATCTATGCCTGAAATTCATAATGCAAACAGGAAGACTTTACTTTTTCTGAAAAAGGTGGTGTTTTTGTTTTTGTTTTTTAGATTTTGGGTCACACCTGGCAATGCTCAAGAGGAATCCTGGCTCTGGACTCAGGAATTACTCTTGGCAGTGTTTGGCGGAACATATGGGATGCCAGGGATTGGATCTGGGTCAGCCATGTGGGAGGTGAGCACCCTCCCCACTGTACTATCTCTCCAGCCCTGAAGAGGACGGTGTTTTTAAAAGCTCTTCCAAATAGCTATTCACAAACAATTGGGGACTGGAGAGATAATACAAAAGGTTCTTGCATCGTACATGGCTGTCCCGGGTTAGACCTGCAGCATCCCATATTGTCCCCTGAGATCTGCCAGGATCATCCCTGAGTACAGAGCTGGAAGTGAGCACCACTGAGTATATGGTTCTCCAAAAAAAAAAACCTGACCCCCCCAAAAAAATACACACCTCAAACAGCTGTACAATATCATTCTAATTTTTTTCTTCACATCATAGAACTTTCTCTTCACACTTTTTTTATTGAATCACAGTGAGATATAGTTACAAAGCTTTTATGTCTGAGCTTCAGCCATCACTGTCACTATCATCACGTTGCTCATCGATTAGCTTGAGTGAGCACAGTAACATCTCTATTGGGAGACTTGTTACTGTTTTTTGGCATATCGAATATGCCATGGGTAACTTGCCAGGCTTTGCTGTGCTGGCGAGGTTCTCTCAGTAGATTGCCGGTTTCTCCGGGAGGGATGGAGGAATCGAACCCAGGTTGGCTGCGTGCAGGGCAAACGCCCTACCCGCTGTGCTATCACTCCAGCCCATTCAGCCATACAATGATGAAATACCTACCCCTCCAATACTATTTATTTTCCACCACCAATGTCCCCAGTATCTCCCGCCCCATTCCATTCCTTGCCCTGCCTCTATGGCAGACAATTTCCCCCATACTCCCTCTCTACTTTGGGGCATGATAGTTTTCTCGAATTTTTCCACCACTATTCAAGCCTGCTTGCCAGGATCAGAGGCTAGATAATTGATTTTCTATTGCTCACTTTAAATATCTTGAGAGATGGCACAGCTGCAAAAGCAGCAGCGTGTTTCTGGACTTCTAAAACTGCAAATGGTTGCGGTCCAGAGACATCTCTGTAGGGTGCTAATCCATTTGGGGATTCAGTCGGGAGTTTCTGGACCAAGGCTGTTGGTGTGCTGAGGTGGCTCTGGGAGGCAGATTGTGGGCGTCATAGACTGTGGGCGTGATAACAAGGACCCCAAGGGGTGGGGAGACAGAGAGGATGGCTAGACCCCTTTGCCGCTGCTGTGTGGCCTAGAGTCTTCATCCTGGAATCCACATACTTGGGTCTTGCTTCTGGAAGCTCAGCTCTTCACACTACGTTAACACAATATTAAGTATAAGTTTTTCACTTATACTGTCATCATCAATATTACCTACTCTAGATTTTTTTTTGCTTTTTTGGATCACACCCAGCAATGCATAGGGGTTACTCCTGGCTCATGCATTCAGGAATTAACCCTGGCGGTGCTCAAGGGACCATATGGGATGCTGGGAATCGAACCCGCTGTGCTATCACTCCAGCCCCACCTATTCTAGATTTTAAACAGCTTCTGAAAGCTTAAGCGCTACATCACAAACTCTGGAGAAGGTCATTCCTATCTGAATGTGGTTTCCCCTTTCTAGATTTTCTTGTGGATTTTGACATTGTCATCTCCTTCAAGTATAGCTTAAGTACTATGATTCTCATATTTATTAGCATTTGACCATGTATACAGAATAAAATTTAGGTGGCAGATGACATATTTCTCTCACCTCCCAACATACCCTATGAGGCAATAAAACCCTTGTTTTTTTTATTTCCTAATTGTCTCCTAGTTTTCAATGTTTCATAATTCACTTGAACTCTTCTAGCCTCCACACACTTCCGTAGTTTTATCTCTTTCTGAGTGTCACCTTTTTAAGGAAGCCTTTCTGACTCCCTTTTCCCTTTTCCCAAGTTCACCAACCTTTATCCGAACATCATGTGTCACCTCTTTGCTTTGTCTATGCAACACTTTCTTTCTTCTCCAAAAGTACTTCCAACAGCACTGTAGCACTGTCGTCCTGTTGTTCATCAATTTGCTTGAGCAGGTACCAGTAACATCTCCATTGTGAGACTGTTTGTTACTGTTTTTGGCATACTGAATACGCCACAAGTAGCTTGCCAGGCTCTGCCATGCGGGCGAGATACTCTCAGTAGCTTGCCAGGCTTTCCGAGAGAGACAGAGGAATCGCATGCAAGGCAAATGCCCTACCCGCCGTGCTATCGCTCCAATAGTACTTATGAATAAACTCTCAAAAGAAAATATCTGTGCCATGGTGGATTATGACTGTCTTGAGTACAGAGTTCCACACCTTGTTAATTTTAGTATTTCTCTGATCCGAACAATGCTTTTGTCACAGTGAGTTCTAACATATGCAAATTAAATAGAAAAGATTATATTTTGTTAGTTTCAAAATATTCTGATTATCTAGATTATTATGTTGGACATTTTGGAATAATTCTATTAAGTTGAGATATCAAACAAAAACTTCTTTTCCTTTTTTTGAATTTACTTATTTTTTAATTAGTGAATCACTGGTGAGGGTACAGTTACAGATTTACATATTTTTGTGCTCGTGTTTCCCTCATACAATGTTCGAGAACCCATCCCTTCACCAGTGCCCATTCTTCACCACCAATAAACTCAGTACCCCTCCCACCCTCCAATCTAGTCTCCCCCTACCCCACCCTGCCTTTGTGGCAGGGTATTCCCTTTTGTTCTCTCTCTCCAATTGGGTGTTGTGATTTGCAATAGGGGTGTTGAGTGGCCATTGTGTTCAGTCTCTTGTCTACTTTCAGCACGCATCACCCTTCCAAGTATAATGGTCTCCAACCACATTATACTTGGTGTTCCCTTCTCTATCTGAGCTGCCTTTTCCCCGGAACATGAGGCCAGCTTCCAAGCCATGGAGCCAACCTCCTGGTACTTATTTCTACTATTCTTGGGTGCTTGTCTCCTACTCTGTTATTTTATATTCCACAGATGAGTACAATCTTTCTATGTCTGTCTCTCTCTTTCTGACTCATTTCACTTAACTAATGACTAAAAAAGAAAAACGTACAGATTCTCATACCTTTTAGAAAAATTATTACTTAAATGATTGAATGAGAATGTCTAGTGAAATAAACAATATAATTACAAAATAAACACATTTTTTTCCTCAAAATGAAAAAAGCATAAAGGAGTTCAGCTAAGTTTCTAATCTGGTCTAGCACTGGAAGCAAATTAGGAGTTTTCAGGGTAAGATTCTAAATAAATCTGACATTATTATTGCCATTTTATCCCCTTATGAACTTTCTTGTGCTCACATTAAAATATTCAAGTTGCTAATGGCATGCCACTAAAAGGAAAAGTATCCAGGGACCAACTTCTCATTCTGTGTTCCACTAACAGAAAACTCCCTTTTCACTGAAATATGGGCACCTTCAATATGGAGGTAAAATACCACTAACACATAAGACTTCTCACCAGGGCGATAACACGAGGTAATGTGCAACCAGAATTGAGAACTAGGCCCTTTTTCAGCCTCTGCTCTAAATTGTTATTTTTTAAAAATCCCTTGGGAATAAAGAGAATTATATGTGTAAATCCTAAAAATACAAATTAATAATTAGTGCTGAATTGTCAAATTAGCACTCATCAATGAGCCATTCAGAAACCAAATTACTCTAAAGGTGAGGGGTAATTCTTCTTTTCAAATAAATCCTTTGCTTACAATCAGACAAATGGGAATTGCTTTATTTATGTATATGATGTTTATGGCTCATAATTTTCTCTCTTACTCATGAAAACATGTGCCTGTGGAAGTTTAGAAAATCAAATTTTATGTATATTTATGGTCAGTTTAAGTCAGTGTTTCTATCAAAAACAATTATTTTTTGGTTTGGCATTTATTTATAACTATAAAGACAGAAATATTTTAAAATCTATACCAAATTAAATGCAGAATGTTGGTATATTTTTTACAGCATATGTTCTCTGAAACTGGTTATTTAATCCAATATTTTTTATTGATGAGGGAATTTTAGGTAAAATAAATTGCCTTTAAAGTGCTAACTTAAATAAAGGAATTATACTTGTTTTACCATGAAATTCAGAGTACTTATACCTCTATCTGCATGGGCAAGACATAGATCTTATATAAAATTACCGGATTCTTTCTTAAATTTTAATTTTACAGTTTTTTTGTGTTTGTAACATTTTCTTGTTGTTACTATTGCTGTTTCCTTACCGCAATTATTTATACTCCAAAACTATAACTAACATCTGTATAGTATTTTGAAATTTTTAAATGTGATTTTAAAAAAGTTTTTTTAATGATTCTTACTTCAGTATAACATTACATTTTACTGAGAAAGGAATCAAAATCAAAGTCAAAAGAAGTTATGAGACTTGTCCAAGTTTTCATTTCAGAGTGACAGAACTGGGATCTGAATCCAACTCTCTTGATACCTCCTATGTGCTCTTTAATCACTTTTGTATCCTCCAAATTTGTGAGCAACCATTAACTCTGAGCACTGGAGCATACCAAGAGTAACACACTACACTTTCAAGAGTTTGCTTAAGGACTTCCTTGCTAGAGTATTTATGACAATTTCATCTTGTCATTAATGAAGTCTTATTTATAGCTCTGGTTCATGCCAGGAATCAGAGATGGCTTCATGGACATGAGCTCCCAGCCACTGAATGGAGCCCTGGTCCTGGGGCAGTGCTCTGCTGGTACATTCTTGATTTGTTCTAATTCATAGATGACCACTTCTTCTTTTATGTATTTATGTATTATCATCATAATATCATCATCATCATCATCATCATCATCATCATCATCATCATCCCATTCATTGTCGAATTTCTCGAGCAGACTCAGTAACGTGTCCATTTGTCCCAGCCCTGAGATTTTAGCAGCCTCTCTTTACTCGTCCTTCCCAACGGTGCCGCATTGGGAGCTCTTTCAGGGTCTGGGGAATGAGACCCATCACTGTTACTGGTTTTGGCATATGAATACACCATGGAGAGCTTGCCAGGCCCTCCCATGAGAGTTGCTCAACATAATTAATTGAAACACATTGCAGGAGCCATGAAAACTAATGCAGGGATTTAGAGAGTCTTCGTGTAATTCTAAGGTCATGAGTTCAATTCTCTGGTATCTCACATGCACCAACATCGGTTCCCACAGCTCTGCTACTTGTGATCCCTCACCATAAGTAATTTCTGGCCACAGTAGAGCCAGGTCTGTGTGCATCACAGCCAGGTGTGTGTATCACTGTGATACAAACAGACCTGTTGTAGATAACGATATCTACAACAATAATGAAAGGAATGGTGCAGGGGAGGGAATGAAAACCAAATAAAAACTCACCCTCGGATATATCACCATGTTCTAGCAGAAGGCATTATAGTCTTCCATGGAAGAAAATTAGTCAAAAAGGGATCAGGAAATTACCAAATGTACACCTATCAAATTGCAAAAGTGAAAAATAAAATACATTCTTTAAAAAAGACCTAATTAAACAAATCAATAATGAGAGGTCAGCAGAGAAAACTTGAAAAAAAATTGTTTTCTCATGACATAGTCACAGGAAACCAGTAGATTATCCTCTAGCAAAACACAAGAGGAAAGTAAGAAAGGAGAACTGTTTCTCAGTTAAATAATTTAAGCCAAAAATAAAGGGAGAAAGATAAAGGACCTATATAAATATATATAAAATATAAATATATAATATATATTAAATATATAAATATGTGTATAATATATACATATATGTATATTTAATTGTATAGATTTTTTTAATTGAATCACAATAAGATACACAGTTACAAAGTTGTTCATGATTGGGTTTCAGTCATGTAATGTTCCAATATCTGTCCCTTCATCCATGTACATTTCCTACCACCAACGTCCCCATTGTTTGTACTTTGCACTGGGCTTTAAAATAACATAGCTGGTCTTGTCAGGAAGCCATTATTCATTTTCCTAAAAGCAGAAATAAAACAGAGGTAAATGGCATAACTATGCCTTATCAGTCTTCAATTGTTTTTACTAAATCCTCTTGGTAGACTACTTGTTTCTTAAGTATCATTTGTGGCTTTTCTAAGACAAAAGTTCACTGAACAGTAGTTCAACTCAAGGGTAATAGATATCTGAAAGCAGTGTTGACATGAGAGATAAATGACTGTCTAAAAGCCCTCCTAGGGATTAAGACAAACTTCATTGTTAGTCAATGACACTAAGATTAAATATTAGTTTCATGCTTATTTTCTATTGCCAAATTAATAGAATAAAACAAAATTATCCTTCATGTATAACTCATACATAAAACTGTATGAGTTTGTCATCTGTCTCCTAAACTCAAGAAATCTAGAGGAACAACAGAGTTTTTTCCTCAAATTTCATATTCCTTTAGATATTTATGACCAAGTTAAGACCATAAATAAAATTGGATATGACTATAACATGATAAACCTATTGATTGGAGCTGCATGTTGATGTGGGCACCATTTCTTGTTTTCACATTTTGGTTGTTAATTTTAATGCTATAAGATATTATTTGTTTATTTGTTTTTCACATTTATCCTGGTAGTTTATTTATGGTCCATTATGTCAAGGTAACTCCACATAGAAAAGTAAATTTTTATAAAATAATGAACTAGGCCAGAGAGATCGTAGAGCCTGTAGCTAGCTTGCCTTGTTCTCACCAATGCAGGTCCAATCCCTGAACTCACATTTGTTCCTCAGGCACCTCCTGGAATGATCCCTGAGAACAAAGCCAAGGCTAAGTCCTGAGGGACTGAAGAGAAAATACCAGACAGGGAGTTTGTCTTCTATGCCACTGACCTGGGTTTGATTGCCAGCTCCCCATATGGTTCCCTGAGCCCTGTCAGGAGTGATCCTGAGCACAAAGCCAGGAGTAAGTTCTGAGTACTGCCAGATATGGCCTCAAAATAGGAGTAAGCCCTGAGCACCACGGGGCATGGCTCCAAAGCCAGAAATAAAAAAATTAAGTAATTAAAAAGTAAACTATTTGTACCATTTATTGATTTAACTGACGAATTCCTTTTCTTCTGACTTGTGGCTTCATAATTATTTTCAGAACTATAAGAAACTTTTAGGGATATTTTATTTTGTACAGTATACTTATTTAAAATTTGCAGACTTTTCTCCCCGCTCTATGAAGTAGAATTTTGCACGAAGGAGACGATGGTCCTATCCCGTTTGGAATTTTGGGACAACAGCGATATCGGTCAGGCAAAACCTTTGATTGAATAATATGTGGTCAATTTCATTGTGGACCTGTCCACCAGGAGACTCCCATGTGCAGTGTTTAGATTCGGCCTTCTGGAACTGTGAGTTACCATGGAGCTCTTTGGCACTATTGCAGCAACGTGGAAGATGCCGTCCTTGATAACATCGACGAGGTTCAGCACCTCCATGACTGTGCGAAGAATGCCGAGAGTGAGAAAGCCACAAACAGACGCCTGTCTTCGGAAACTCTCAGCTCATTTGTCAATGTGGTTTGGCGTGAGCCTCAGGCAACCACAAGCTAAGTCCGAACTCACAAAGTTGTGCAGAGATTCGATAAAGGAAGACCTCAAAGAGAGAAGAGCAGCAGTGTTGGCCAGTGCAGCAGAAGCCCGGAAAAGTATTTGCAACTCTTACCTGTCCTTCACCAAGTACAAGACCAAGATGACTGCCCTCCAATGTCCTGATGGATCTATCACATCTTCCAGAAAGGCAGTGGAGAGGATTATTTATGACTTCTACTCAGATCTCTTTGACAGCCATGTCCACCTGCCCACATACCAAATTCCGCAGGATGGATATGTCGTTCCCAATGTTCTCCCTTCTGAAATTTGACACGCCATTTTGTTGGTAATGACGCATACAGCACCTGGTCCGGATAAGGTCAGACCCGAACACCTGAAGAATCTGCCAGCAGTACTCATTAATACACTGGCTCCACTCTTCATATGCTACCTGTCTGAATGCAAGGTTCCATCTCATTGGAAAACCAGTAGGACCGTTCTGTTGTACAAGAAGGGAGACATCCACAACATTGGCAACTATCGCCCAATCTGCCTGCTATCTGTCATCTACAAATTGTTCATTCATGTCATCCTGAATAGAATAGGCAGAACACTAGAGGAAGGACAACCATGCGAGCAAGCCAGATTCTGAAGGCGATTCAGCACAATAGACCATATCCACATAGTGACCAAACTCATTGAAGTTTTGCTAGAGTTCAAGATGCCACTCTGTCTAACATTCATTGATTTTTAGAAGGCCTTCGATTCTGTTGAGAATGAAGAGGTCATTGAAGCCCTAGCCAAATAGGGCGTTCAAACTCAGTATATCAAAATCCTCCACAAGCTGTATTGTGGATTCACCGCCAGGATCTCACCATTCTACAAGGAAGTGATCATTGATGTAAAGAGAGGGGTGCATCAGGGTGATACCATTTCACTGAAACTCTTCAAGTGCCACCCTCGAGAACATCATGCGACAACTGGAATGGGAAGGAATGGGAGTGAAGATAGACAGTCGGCAATTACACCACCTCCGCTTTGCTAATTACATCATTCTCATAACACCAACCATTGGCCAAGCGGCACAAATGCTGGCCAATTTTGACCACGAGTGTGGAAAGGTTGGATTGCAGCTGAATCTCAACAAGATGATGTTCATGAAAAACAAACTGGTCCCTGAAGCTCCATTTGCTCTCAATGGAACGAACATCTCCGAATGCAGCAGCTACGTGTACCTGGGTCAAAAAATCAACATGAGGAACGACTTGATGCCAGAACTTCGCAGGAGGAAGAGAGCAACATGGAATGCCTTCAAGAGCGTTGAAGAGGTGGTTAAGAGAATGAAGAACCTCTGACTCCGGGCACATCATTTCGATTCCACCATTCTTCCTGCACTAACATATGCCTCAGAGACCTGGGCCCTACTCGAACAGGATGAGAATGCTATTAGCGTATCCCAAAGAGGAATCGAAAGTGGTATGGTAGGAGTATCACGGCTCACTCAAGTGAGAGAAGGAATCCAGAGTTCTGACCTCCGTCAATGGTCAAGAATCAAGGATGCTGCCTCGTTTGCCAAGGCATCAAAAATCGGATGGGCCAGTCATGTAATGCAATTCAGAGACGACGTTTGGACTAGAGCTGTTACCAACTGTATTCCAAGGGACATCAGAAGACCTCGTGGCCACCCACCAACTAGATGGTCAGATTTCTTCTTCAAATCTCTGAATGAACGATTTGAATCTCTTCCTGTGCCTGGAGCAAGCAGATATCATTGGGCTGCACTAGCAAGTGACAGGGACAAATGGAGAAGTTACTGGCACTCGCTTGAGCAAATCGAAGATCAATGGGATGACAAGTGACAAGTGATACTTATTTAAAACAGTCGAACCAGGATAGAAAAATAACTCAGTGGGCTGAATACATGTCTTGCATGAGGGAGGCTGAGAAAAAAATGTTCAGGTCATGGAGGTCATAGAAATATTTTTAACTTTGGTTTGAGTATATAACTCAATAATGCATAATTTTCTTTTCTCACCTTTTATTTATCCAACAACTTTTGAGAATTCCCACACTTTCCATGCCTTGAATTAAGCAACAGAGGCATACATATATGTAATTTTTCTACTTATAAAATATTATTATAAATAATGACTTCTTTGGGAAGGGGAAGTATGGGAGAGATTACCACATAGGAAAATTAAATTAAAACTTCCTTTAATCTAACTGTACAACTGAGACTCCAGAAAGTCATAAGTAGTGTAGGATAGCATTGGTTTGTCATTTCTCCCTGGTCGCAGGGAATTTAGGTTTATTGGGTTACACCCATCACAGTGCTCACAAGGTAATCACATTCTTCTGTCTTTATCTTTAACCTCTTCTCTGTGCTCTGCTTCCCCAACCGGTTAATCACCTATTTCCCCTAAGCAGTACCTCTGACTTGTAAAGTCTAATTCCTCAGAAATCGGTGGATTTGTATTTGTAAGTGAAAAATTGCTTTTCTCTTTCCCTTATGTTCTTTGCATAGTTTACTTCAGAGCAAAGTCCTTTTTGTATAGACACAGGAAGACAGTTAATGCTATGCTTTTGTAACTTGGGTATTAATTGACTCCAAATAATTTTCACTCCTGGGAATCTGTATTCTCAGCTTAAGCTTCAGTCGCCCTTATTTCCTAGCACCCCAAAAGCAGGGTCCCAAGAAGGGACTGAATGGTTTCAGGGCAAGCTGTGAGCTACCCTGGCATCAAAATGGGCCTGGCCAACTACCATAATACTTGACTATAAATTAAGAGCGTGATTATGGACAAGTTCTTTCATGATCCAAAGAATAACAACTGGATTAGGACTGCTAGGGTTAGGAAAGACTAATCTGGCCTGAGCACTGTATTCTGGGATCTATAGTGGGCTGACCCCAGGAGAGCCACCCTACAAGAATGCAGCAATTGTAGTTACAATCATAGCGACCCTACAAGATTAATATATCTCTTACTGTGTCCATAAAAAGTGACTAGCAAGATTATTAAAAGTAAATCTAAAATGATTGTTGCACTAAGAAAAGGAGAAACGCACCCCTAGATGGTATTTTTCCCTTGAATGATCTCTTGGCTGCAGGAGATCTTCATCTTATCTTAGAAGAGCTTCCCTAGGAAGGAAAAACTTTCCTATGTTGGTTGTGCTACCTGACCTTGGTGTAGTTGCTATCCCAAATGCTTGGAGGTGGGGTGCAAGGCAAGACCAAGGCCATGAGAGGGAGTGCAGAAAGACGAGCATGGGGGACAAGAGGATACAATAATGAGGGGTAGTGTGAGACTGGAATGGGGCACTTGGTGAGATTAGAACAGAATCGTAGGGAGAATGGAATAAATGGCAACTGATCATCAACCAGCCTGGCATTCCTGTTCCCTCCTTCATGCAGCTCAGGCCGGGGTGAGGGAAGAGGGTCATGGCCACCCAATGCACATGGCGGGCAAGAAAGACCACGCCACCACCACTGCTCACTCATTTATTTTGAGATTACACAAAGTAGTATCCTGTGTATACTTAATATGCTGATAAGGTCAACCAACGGGCTCCCAGTATAAGGCTGAGATGTCTTCTGGGTGACAGAGTTGTCTAATTTTCTTGTTTGTGTATTTTCATGCTGTTTGAGAAGAAACCCAGGGCACGGGAATGGGGGAAGGGGTGACTGATGCTCA